>NC_136268.1:105452086-105554586 GCF_964187855.1 Myxine glutinosa | reverse complement strand
CATGAGGATTGCTCTATGTTGCTGTCAAAATGTCTGGAAAAAAACAGTTGGCTCAGGAATGACCTCAAGAGAGGGGTTAATCTGTCTACCCCACCTGGTCTGGAAACGCCATGATGGCATTCCGACATTGTGGTGGACTCTTGATGCCCTCGCGTTGAACGTGGGAATAGTGATCCGGACTCGCTTCAAACCATAATCTCCTCCATCGCCGATATGTTTGGCCTGTGTCAGTCGTGTTCACCACAAGCAGCCTTTTCGTTTTTCTCAACATGGCACCTGCGGCCATCGTTGGTCACGATCGGACCGTAACCAGGGGGCAAGAGGGTGTGGGCGGCCATGGGAAACCCAGCCGTCTGTTCTCCCATAAACCGGAGTCTTTTGCTTTGGTTGCAACATGCGTTGCTTCACCTCCACCATTTAGCGTCCGGCTAAAAGCGACACAAATATTGGAGCCGATGATAATGCAATCGTTGCAACATGAGTGAAAACACTCACGGAACTCACTGCAATGATGGAAGCTCGACGAGCTGATTGTGGGATCTTTTTTGGAATTGTCTTCTGAATTACTGTTCGGATTCAGAGGGCAGAGGAGGGGGGAGGAAGAAGAGATTGTACAAACTTTCTTTCTGCAGCATTTCATTGCCCATTGTAAGTTGCATTAAGGGCAGATGAGAGTGACCCATAAAACACAGCTTCCTGTAAATTATGCCAGAGGAAATAGCTCATCAATAAAGTTGAAGGTTGTTAACAAGCCAGCTGGGTTTTAATCGCCAATCCTGTATTGATGTGTTCATCCTCTCCTCTCCCGAGACCAAGTTGTTAGAACCCATGATCCTTGGGATGTCAATCCCCGTGCCCTTACCCAGGAGAGCCCCAAGACCATAACAACAACATTATGTGAATTTTTGGCAGCGACACAGAGCCCTAACCCGAACATATCCAAACTGATTTGAGCTTTTCTAACTACAATAGTGAGCAGTGAGAAAAAGGCTCCAAGACTTTTTGTTGCTTCGGCAATTTATATTTGATGTCTGCTGTTATTCTTCTTCTGATGATCGGGAGGAGATTCTTCAGCTGGTTTCCTGATCACCGAGGCCTTTGCAAGTTCAGGTGATCCATTCTCTCAGCTGGAGGTAGACCCAGAGAAGCCGCAAAGCATTTATCGGAGACGTGCTGGTGCCTAGATCAGCATTCAGACTCAACGACCTGTCTGAGTTGCCTCCTTTCTCTAACATGGACAAGCTGTAGCTAAGATGACCTTCCACTTGGCAAGGCCACCCAATAAATTTTGGAAATTATTCTTCCGAATCTTGTCTTCCATGTCCGACGATTTCATTGTTTCATTCAAACTTCTCTCCTCATTTTGACTCGACAATGTACGTGATATACATTTCATTTACCATCGCCTCAAGAGGCCCTCTATAAATCAGAAATCCACATAAAGGGAAGGTGGCATAAATAGAGGAAGGAAATGTTGAGAAAAAGGAAGATAAGGGAAAGATAAGTGGAAAAAGAACGTCGTGTGTTGGAAAAGAAAGATGGAGAAAAGAGAAAGGATCTGTAGTTGAAGAGGGTTCAAAATTTCCACTGCACTTTGCACTCATAATGTGTAGACAATTCCTTTTTGTTAGACATTCTAACCATCATCGCGCACTGAAATGCAAAAAATTTTAAAAGCTTTAGGCTGATTCACTCATTACCAAGTATGTGATGTGACCTTTAGCTTTGGTAATGCAAGCATTTTTCAGGGAAAACCGATTGCAATTTCATTTCCAACTGACACAACTCGTGCTCCTCCATTATAGCATTCTGGAGTTCACGGGCATTTGCCGAGGTTGCGACAGGATCATCACACACAACCGCACGATGATTTATATCCACAACTTAGAGGAGCAGCGCACTAAAAGTCAGAATCGTTAAATCCAACCGAGCAATCAGCTTTCTAACGCAATGGAGGTGACCTCGGATGGGCCTCGACGAGCCTGGTGACACCTTTTGGAGTAGTGGATATAACCTCAAGCTTGGTGTGTTATTTTTCGGTATCAACCACTTACCTTTAAAGCACGTGTAAGAACCTATCCACTCAACCTCAGACCCGAACTAGAAACTGGTCAGCCTTGTCATTATCATAGGCAAAGTGATTGAATCTATCCCATTATTATTGTCGACTTTGAATCGATTATTGCCGATTATTGTCCAATCTATCCCAACAGTTTGCCTTCGGATTCGCCTATTCTACCATGGACAAGTTACTCCACCTCAGCTATTACACCATGGATAGGTCGCTCCACCTTAGCTATTATTCCATGGATAGGTCGCTCAGCCTCAGCTATTATACAATGGATAGGTCGTTCTGCCTCAGCTATTACACCATGGATAGGTCGCTCTGCCTCAGCTATTACACCATGGATAGGTCGCTCTGCCTCAGCTATTACACCATGGATAGGTCGCTCCACCTTAGCTATTATTCCATTGATAGGTGGCTCAGCCTCAGCTATTATACAATGGATAGGTCGCTCCACCTCAGCTATTATACCATGGATAGGTCGCTCCACCTCAGCTATTATACCATGGATAGGTCGCTCAGCCTCAGCTATTATACCATGGATAGATCTCTCAGCCTCGGCTATTATACCATGGATAGGTCGCTTAGCCTCAGCTATTATACCATGGATAGATCTCTCAGCCTCGGCTATTATACCATGGATAGGTCCGCTCAGCCTCAGCTATTGTACCATGGATAGATCGCTCAGCCTCGGCTATTATACCACGGATAGATCGCTCAGCCTCAGCTATTATACCATGGATAGGTCGCTCCACCTCAGCTATTATACAATGGATAGGTCGCTCCACCTCAGCTATTCTACCATGGACAAGTTACTCCACCTCAGCTACTCTAGCATGGATAGGTCGCTCATCCTCAGCTATTATACCATGGATAGATTGCTCAGCCTCGGCTATTATACCATGGATAGGTCGCTCATCCTCAGCTATTATACCATGGATAGATCGCTCAGCCTCAGCTATTATACCATGGATAGATCGCTCAGCCTCGGCTATTATACCATGGATAGATCGCTCATCCTCAGCTATTATACCATGGATAGGTCGCTCATCCTCAGCTATTCTACCATGGATAGGTCGCTCAGCCTCAGCTATTATACCATGGATAGATCGCTCAGCCTCGGCTATTATACCATGGATAGGTCGCTCAGCCTCAGCTATTATACCATGGATAGGTCGCTCAGCCTCAGCTATTATACCATTGATAGGTCGCTCATCCTCAGCTATTATACCATGGATAGGTCGCTCCACCTCAGCTATTCTACCATGGATAAGTTACTCCACCTCAGCTACTCTAGCATGGATAGGTCGTTCATCCTCAGCTATTATACCATGGATAGGTCGCTCATCCTCAGCTATTATACCATGGATAGGTCGCTCCACCTCAGCTATTCTACCATGGACAAGTTACTCCACCTCAGCTACTCTAGCATGGATAGGTCGCTCATCCTCAGCTATTATACCATGGATAGGTCGCTCATCCTTAGCTATTATACCATGGATAGGTCGCTCATCCTCAGCTATTATACCATGGATATGTCGCTCATCCTCAGCTATTATACCATGGATAGGTCGCTCAGCCTCAGATATTATACCATGGATAGGTCGCTCCACCTCAGCTATTATACCATGGATAGGTCGCTCCACCTCAGCTATTCTACCATGGACAAGTTACTCCACCTCAGCTATTCCAGCATGGATAGGTTGCTCATCCTCAGCTATTCTCCCATGGACTAATTACTCCACCTCAGCTATTATACCATGGACAGGTCGCTCCACCTTAGCTATTATACAATGGATATGTCGCGCCACCTTAGCTATTATACCATGGATATGTCGCTCCACCTTAGCTATTATTCCATGGATAGGTCGCTCCACCTTAGCTATTATACCATGGATAGGTCGCTCCACCTCAGCTATTATACCATGGATAGGTCGCTCCACCTCAGCTATTATACCATGGATAGGTCGCTCAGCGTCAGCTATTCTACCATGGACAAGTTACTCCACCTCAGCTATTATACCATGAATAGGTCGCTCCACCTCAGCTATTATACCATGGATAGGTCGCTCCACCTCAGCTATTATACCATGGATAGGTCGCTCCACCTTAGCTATTATTCCATGGATAGGTCGCTCCACCTTAGCTATTATTCCATGGATATGTCGCTCCACCTTAGCTATTATTCCATGGACAGGTCGCTCCACCTTAGCTATTATTCCATGGATAGGTCGCTCCACCTTAGCTATTATTCCATGGATCTGTCGCTCCACCTTAGCTATTATACCATGGATATGACGCTCCACCATAGCTATTATTCCATGGATAGGTCGCTCCACCTTAGCTATTATTCCATGGATATGTCGCTCCACCTTAGCTATTATTCCATGGACAGGTCGCTCCACCTTAGCTATTATACAATGGATATGTCGCGCCACCTTAGCTATTATACCATGGATATGTCGCTCCACCTTAGCTATTATTCCATGGATAGGTCGCTCCACCTTAGCTATTATACCATGGATAGGTCGCTCCACCTCAGCTATTATACCATGGATAGGTCGCTCCACCTCAGCTATTATACCATGGATAGGTCGCTCAGCGTCAGCTATTCTACCATGGACAAGTTACTCCACCTCAGCTATTATACCATGGATAGGTCACTCAGCCTCGGCTATTCTACCATGGATAGGTCGCTCAGCCTCGGCTATTCTACCATGGAGAGGTCTTTCAGCCTCGGCTATTATACCATGGATAGGTCGCTCAGCGTCAGCTATTCTACCATGGATAGGTCGCTCAGCCTCAGCTATTATACCATGGATAGGTCACTCAGCCTCGGCTATTCTACCATGGATAGGTCGCTCAGCCTCGGCTATTCTACCATGGAGAGGTCTTTCAGCCTCGGCTATTATACCATGGATAGGTCGCTCAGCCTCGGCTATTCCACCATGGAGAGGTCGCTCAGCCTCGGCTATTATACCATGGATAGGTCGCTCTGCCTAAGCTATTCTACCATGGATAGGTCGCTCAGCCTCGGCTATTATACCATGGATATTGGATAGGTCACTCTTCCTCGGCTATTCTACCATGGATAGGTCGCTCAGCCTCGGCTATTCTACGATGGATAGGTCGCTCTGCCTCAGCTATTCTACCATGGATAGGTCGCTCAGCTTCGGCTATTATACCATGGATAGGTCACTCTTCCTCGGCTATTCTACCATGGATAGGTCGCTCATCCTCAGCTATTATACCATGAATAGGTCGCTCAGCCTCGGCTATTATACCATGGATAGGTCACTCTTCCTCGGCTATTCTACCATGGATAGGTCGCTCATCCTCAGCTATTATACCATGGATAGGTCACTCAGCCTCAGCTATTCTACCATGGATAGGTCGCTCAGCCTCGGCTATTATACCATGGATAGGTCGCTCAGCCTCGGCTATTCTACCATAGAGAGGTCGCTCAGCCTCGGCTATTATACCATGGATAGGTCACTCTGCCTCAGCTATTCTACCATGGATAGGTCGCTCAGCCTTGGCTATTATACCATGGATAGGTCACTCTTCCTTGGCTATTCTACCATGGATAGGTCGCTCAGCCTCAGCTATTCTACCATGGATAGGTCGCTCCACCTCAGCTATTCTACCATGGATAGGTCGCTCAGCCTCAGCTATTCTACCATGGACGAGTTACCTCACCTCAGCTATTATACCATGGATAGGTCGCTCCACCTCAGCTATTATACCATGGATAGGTCGCTCAGCGTCAGCTATTCTACCATGGGCAAGTTACTCCACCTCAGCTATTATACCATGCATAGGTTGCTCTTCCTCAGCTATTCTACCATGGATAGGTCGCTCAGCCTCAGCTATTATACCATGGATAGGTCACTCAGCCTCGGCTATTCTACCATGGATAGGTCGCTCAGCCTCGGCTATTCTACCATGGAGAGGTCTTTCAGCCTCGGCTATTATACCATGGATAGGTCGCTCAGCGTCAGCTATTCCACCATGGAGAGGTCGCTCAGCCTCGGCTATTCCACCATGGAGAGGTCGCTCAGCCTCGGCTATTCCACCATGGAGAGGTCGCTCAGCCTCGGCTATTCCACCATGGATAGGTCGCTCAGCCTCGGCTATTCCACCATGGAGAGGTCGCTCAGCCTCGGCTATTATACCATGGACAAGTTACTCCACCTCAGCTATTATACCATGGATAGGTCGCTCTTCCTCAGCTATTATACCATGGATAGGTCGCTCATCCTCAGCTATTATACCATGGATAGGTCGCTCAGCCTCAGCTATTCTACCAAGGATAGGTCGCTCTGCCTCAGCTATTATACCATGGATAGGTCGCTCAGCCTCAGCTATTCTACCAAGGATAGGTCGCTCAGCCTCGGCTATTATACCATGGATAGGTCGCTCAACCTCGGCTATTCTACTATGGAGAGGTCGCTCAGTCTCGGCTATTATACCATGGATAGGTCGCTCTGCCTCAGCTATTCTACCATGGATAGGTCGCTCAGCCTCGGCTATTATACCATGGATAGGTCACTCAGCCTCGGCTATGCTACCATGGATAGGTCGCTCCACCTCAGATATTCTACCATGGACAAGTTACTCCACCTCAGCTATTCTACCATGGACAAGTTACTCCACCTCAGCTATTCTAGCATGGATAGGTCGCTCTGCCTGAGCTATTCTAGCATGAAGGCATTTAGGCCTGGACACAACAGGCTTGTCCCTATCACCAAGATATGTGATAGGGACTTTGATACACATGAGGCTGCTTGCAAAGCACTATTGGCACGTTTTCCCACTCATTAATCACAATGAAACATTCGATGGCAACATACAGATGTGCAATAACTTCACTATTCCTATCCATGTGCCCACTCTGTGTAAGGCCTGTAAAATATCATGAAGTATGGATACATACTTTTTTGCAAAGGTCCCAACTTTTATCCTTCTTGTTCTCCTGGAGGCATTCCAGTCCAAGACTCTCTATGTTATTGGCATATATTGAAGGAGGCCAAGTCTGTAAAGTGTGCGTCTCGCCCACTGCATGGCATTTGCTGGACAAGTATTCACCTCGCTTCTCGTCCTGCTTCTCCCACCCTCTTTTTTTACCTCTTTTTGTGTACGTAGTCGAGGCTCGTGGAAGAGCGAGTACTTGTACACTGAACAGATCAGGATGCAACAGGACAAAAGGAACAGTAGAGAGAGGGGAGAAACAACAACAGCAGAGTTGAAGGCCACAATACAGAGGGAGACTTGGACAAAATATGGGTGTGGGGAGGAATGAGGGGCAGGAAAGGATGCACAGGGGTGGACAAGAGGGGTACAAAAGGAAACTCTTAGAAGGGAAAACTGGAAATTTAGGAGGACGGATTGGGGTGGGGTGTAAGGAGGAGGTCGATGAGGGTAGAAAAGATCATGCTTTTGGATTGGGAGAGCACATGACGTCAGCGTCATGTCAAAAACCACAAGCACCATATACAGTCACGTGAAAAAGTAAGTACACTCCATGTAAAGTTTTGACTTTTTCAACATATTTCAACGTACAGCTATTTGATCTTCATTTCAACAATATTGATAGATAAAGGTGATATAATATAACAAATATCATGAAGCATTTACATTTTGTAGTCCATTGTATAATTTAAATAAACATAAATGCAAATTTCGCATGTGGAAAAAGTAAGTACACCCTTGGCTCTAATAGGTGGTATTGCCCCCTTTTGCAGAAACAACCTCAAGTAGGCGTTTCTTATAACTGTCTGCCAGTCTCTGACATCGACTGGGAGAAATTTTTGCCCAATCCTCCATGCAGAATTCTTTCAGCTGTGCGATGTTTGAGGGGTTTCTTGCATGCACACCTCGTTTCAATCCCCCCACAACATCTCGATGGGATTTAGATCCGGGGTTTGACTTGGCCATTCCAGAACCCTCCATTTCTTTCTTTTCAGCCATTCCTTGGTGGATTTACTGGTATGTTTAGGGTTATTGTCATGTTGCAAGGTCCACCTTCGGTTGAGCTTCAACTCTCCGACAGATGGCCTCCTCAAGCACCCTCTGGTACAATGAAGAATTCATAGTGGATTATATGATGGTGAGCTGCCCGGGCCCTGATGCAGCAAAGCTGCCCCAAACCATAATATTTCCACCACCATGCTTTACAGTTGGTATCAGGTTCTTGTGGTCAAATGCTGTCTTTGGTTTTCGCCAAACATGTCTTCTGGTACTGTGGCCAAATAGCTCTACCTTTGACTCATCTGTCCAGAGCACATTGTTCCAGAAGTGCTGGTCATTGCCGAGGTGTTCATTGGCAAACTTTAGTCTTGCCCTGATGTTCTTTCTGGACAGCAAAGGTTTCCTCCTGGCACACCTCCCATGTAGATCAAATTTGTGCAGCCTCTTTCTAATGGTAGACATGTGCACTTTGATATCAACAGTGGCAAGAGCTACCTGTAGGTCCCGTGATGACATCCTGGGGTTCTTAGAGACTTCTTTCAGCATCTTGCGGTCTACTCTCGGGCTGAACTTGCTGGGGCGGCCTGGCCTGAACAAGGTGGCAGTTGTTTGGAATCTTCTCCACTTGTAGATGATCTTCCGGACAGTCGAATGATTGATTTCAAATTGTTTGGAGATCTTTTTAAATCCCTTCCCAGACTCGTGGGCATCTATAACCTTCTTTCTGAAGGCCTCAGAGAGCTCTTTTGATCTTGGCATGGTGATGCCGCACACTTCAACAACAAAGAGCAAACCAAACTAAATGTCTGAGGTTTAAATAAGACAGGTTCCTCCAAGATCCTCTCTCACGATGTTCTAATCAGTTGCACCTGAGCTGGTGCACCTGATTCTAATTTTAGGTCTTTGAAGTAGTGATAAATGTAGGGGTGTACTTACTTTTTCCACATGCGAAATTTGCATTTACGTTTATTTAAATTATACAATGGACTACAAAATGTAAATGTTTCATGATATTTGTTATATTATATCACCTTTATCTATCAATATTGTTGAAATGAAGAACAAATAGCTGGATGTTGAAATATGTTGAAAAAGTCAAAACTTTACATGAGGTGTACTTACTTTTTCACGTGACTGTATATGTGTGTGTGTGTGTGTGTGTGTGTGTGTGTGTGTGTGTGTGTGTGTGTGTGTGTGTGTGTGTGTGTGTGAAACACCCCAAGGATTCACAGATAATGTTCCAGGAGAATTGCATCATGAAGGAATGAATTTCTGAGAATGACCTGACAAATGTTGAAACACCTTCTCAAGTTATCACACAAACAAAGATATGAAAAGTTTTATCTTGAACAAATTTGGCAAACAATTAATTTAATTTCAAAGGTTGGGCGAGGCAAGAGTTTCACTTGTACAGTTTCATGTTTTTGTAATCCTTGTACATGTATAATTAACCGTATCATCCAAAGCCAAACATGCAAAGACTGCACAAGGTTTAACTTGTTTCATTCAATTCTTACATTATATTAACCCACAGGATTTTTTTTATTTTAGGGATTCAAAAAACAATTAAGATGCATTAGACAATAGGCAACGTCTGTGCGATTTGAAGAGATTGTTCCATCAATGCGTCATGCATCAAATACGGAAGCAAGGGATGACAACACCAGCAGAAACACAGGGACAAAAATATACCAGAAAGACACGACGGATCTGGCCCGGAAAATTTAGCTTGGATGACCTGGAAGGAGAATTAACTGTACCGCGAGCCTGAGGAGAATTAACTGCACCGCGAGCCTGAGAAGAATTAACTGTACCGCGAGCCTGAGGAGAATTAACTGTACCGCGAGCCTGAGGAGAATTAACTGTACCGCGAGCCTGAGGAGAATTAACTGCACCGCGAGCCTGAGGAGAATTAACTGTACCGCGAGCCTGAGGAGAATTAACTGTACCGTGAGCCTGAGGAGAATTAACTGTACCGCGAGCCTGAGGAGAATTAACTGCACCGCGAGCCTGAGGAGAATTAACTGTACCGCGAGCCTGAGGAGAGGAGCTCACGTTTTTGGTGAGAACTGGTATTCTGAGGAGATTGGTCTGCCTAAGAAGGAGAGCTTTAAGGAGGTTATCCTGCCTGCCTGCTTTGGCATTGGTGTTATCATCCTCCACCATTGCCTGTTGATGGTCCTGTTCGTCTCCTCATCATCTCTTCGTCATCCTGCTCATCTCATCGCCTGCTCCGTGCCCATCCTCTCATCACCTGCTCCGTGCCCATCCTCTCAACGGCTGTCCCCAGAGATAAGTCGCCATTTTGTGTCCCTCGCCCCGTCTGTGCTTGTGACTTGACGCCTTAGTTTTTATCGGATTTATTTTACTTCATTATATCTATATATACTAGGGCATGCCCGTACTATATCTATATCTAAAATTATATCCCCCCCCTCTATTTACATGAAATGGTTTGGTCCAAAGCGAACGGCTTGCGAGTACGGTGACAATCCCCCCCCTCTATTTACATGAAATGGTTTGGTCCAAAGCGAACGGCTTGCGAGTACGGTGACAATCCCCCCCCCCCCCTCTATTTACATGAAATGGTTTGGTCCAAAGCGAACGGCTAGCGAGTACGGTGACAATCCCCCCCCTCTATTTACATGAAATGGTTTGGTCCAAAGCGAACGGCTTGCGGAGTTTGGTAAAGAAATCGCCATAGCATGCACAAACGCGCAGGAAAGCGAAAGAATCGCAAATTAGTTTTAATTAGTTTTAAAACATCGTTTAACGCCAACATAGCGGCAACATAGTTTGCCAACGTGAAATAAATGAATACGCTCTCAAATGTGCCGTCCGAGGCAGAGTCTGTTCGCCACGTTCGGCACACGTGATAGCTCGCTGCTCTCTGATTGGTTGAATCGTTTTTTGGACATAGCTCGGTAACTACTTCTCCGATTAATATGAAACCTTGAAAAGGCACATCCTCGGGTCCCCAGCAATATACCTGGCAAGTTTAAAGTATATCGGACCCGTGGTTGTCGAGAAACAGCGGTCACAGACATACATACATACATACATACATACATACATTATTACTGGAGATTACTGGAATTATAGATAGATAAAACACAGTTTGTGTGTGTGTGTGTGTGTGTGTGTGTGTGTGTGTAATGTTACCGATAGACTCCTAAACGGAGAGGCTTACGTGCTTGATATTTGACACAGACATGGCCATTGAGCCTGGGACGAACATGGCCGAACTCAAAATATTTGAGGATCCATATTTTTTATTCATATTTACCTCAGCGCATTTCAGCGTTCGGAATCAACGGAATCAGAGCAGGTGGGCGCTGATTCGCTCAGAGCGATCACGTGATGGCGCTATGACGCTATGAACGCTATGACGCTATGAATGATATGACGCTATGACGCTATGAAAAAAAAAATCGCTATGACGCTATGAAACGCTATGAACGCGATGACGATATGACGATATGACGCTATGACGCTATGAAACGTACGCTATGAACGATATGACGCTATGACGCTATGACGCTATGAAAAAAAAAATCGCTATGACGCTATGAAACGCTATGAACGCGATGACGCTATGAACGATATGACGCTATGAACGATATGACGCTATGACGCTATGAAAAAAAAAAATCGCTATGACGCTATGACGCTACGAACGATATGAACGCTATGATGCTATGACGCTATGAAAAAAAAAATCGCTATGACGCTATGAAACGATATGAAAAAAAAAATCGCTATGACGCTATGAAACGCTATGAAACGCTATGACGCTATGACGCTATGACGCTATGAAAAAAAAAATCGCTCGCTTTACCAAGGGGCTCGCTCTCCCCCCGTTCCCCTCCCCTCCCCTTCCCCCTCCCCCTCCCCCACCCGGCAATGCCGGGTACTTCTGCTAGTATATAATAATAACCACCTTTAGAGGCCATTTTCCCCCGCAAAGCGGGGGTTGGCCTTTTTCGGGAACCGTGGTTGTTGTTGTTTTTTGGTCCCCTTTTTGAAGCAATGTTTTACGGCCGGATGCCCTTCCTGACGCCAACCCTTTTTGCCGCCTTTAACGACCAACAGGGAATTACCAGTGAACTGGTACTCAATTGTATATAGTTATTATTGATTGGATATAGATACTTCATTGTATATAGTTATTATTGATTTCATTCTCCGTTTATTCGTTCGGGATTAAACCCGTTTGGTTTTATTCAAAGTTTTATCCCGGTGTGTACCCTGGTTAGAATAGGTACACCGTATCCCTGCGTGTCGTAAGAGGCGACTAAGAGGGTTGGCGTCAGGAAGGGCATCCGGCCATAAAAACATTGCCTCAAAAAGAGAACCATGACAATTACAACTACATATGGGCAGGGTACAGCCCGAAGTGGAGATCGGTTTCTGAGGTTTGGGACATGGAATGTAGGGACAATGACAGGGAGATCAGGAGAAGTGGTGGAAGTATTGATCAGAAGAAGAGTGGATATATGTTGTGTGCAAGAGACGAGATGGAAGGGAAGTGGTGTGAGAATGGTGAAGGGTAGGCAGGGACAGAAATACAAGTTTGCGTGGCAAGGGTGCCCGGAGGGCGTGAATGGTGTTGGTTTCCTGTTTTCTGAGGAGTTTGTAGACAGTGTGGTGAGTGTGACTAGAGTGAGTGATAGGTTGATGATGGTGAAAATGATGATTGGAAAGCTCTTGGTGAACGTCATCTCGGGATATGCTTCGCAGGTTGGCCGGAGCGATGAAGAGAAGGACAAGTTCTGGTGTGCGATAGAGAAGCTGATGGAAAACGTGAAAGATGAGGAAGTTGTTGTGGTAGGAGGAGACCTAAATGGACATGTGGGAAGGAGTATGGACGGTTTTGAGGGAGTTCATGGGGGTTACGGATATGGTGTGAGAAATGAAGAAGGTGAAAGGATTTTGGAGATTGCTGATGGAGCTGATTTGTTGATTTGTAATACTCAGTTCCAGAAAGAGGATAATAAGCTTGCTACATACACGTCAGGTGGGTCGACGACAACCGTGGACTACCTGATGGTGCGTAGGCGAGATAGGGGGCACCTCCAGGACACAAAGGTGATCCCGGGGGAGGAGGCTGTTTCACAGCACCACTTGGTTGTCTGCGACATAAGGGTGAAAAGGTGCGAGGAGAGCTCGGCGGGTGAAGTACCAACCGAGAATGAAGGTGCAGAGGTTGAAAGAGGTGACAGTAAGGGAGGCATTAAAAGAGAGGCTGAGTAGGGTAGAGGATGATGTGGTTGAGATTGAACGTGGTTGGATGTCAATGAAAGATAGTCTGTTGGGAGCCGATGGTGAGGTATGTGGATGGACAAAAGGACCACCGAGGCACTCGGAAACATGGTGGTGGGATGAGGAAGTTGGAAAGAGGATTAACGAGAAGAGGAAGCAGTTCAAGGAGTGGCAGAAGGCGAAGGGTACGGGAGCAGAAAAAGCAGAGCATGAAAGTTATAAGGCAGCCAAGAAGGCTGCAAAGAAAGAGGCAGCAAAGGCGCAGGAGGCATGTAGGAAAATGTTCGGAGAAAGCTTGGATTCGGAAGCGGGTCAGAGAGGGGTATTCAGGATTGCAAAGCAGATAGCGAAAGAGAGGTGTGATGTGATGGGGGTGAGTTGCTTGAAGGATGAAGTGGGACAAATCGTTGTGGACCCAGATGGAATTAAAGGAAGATGGAAAAGATATATGGAAATGCTGTTGAATACAGAGAATGAATGGGATGGCAACATAGAGAATAACCCAGTTTTAGGACCAGCAGAGAAGATAACTGAGAAGGAAGTTGAGGAAGCGATAAAAGCAATGAAGAGTAGAAAAGCGGGAGGGCCGACTGGAGTTGTGGGAGATATGTTGAAGGCAGCAGGAAGTTGGGGTGTGAAGAGAATGACAGATGTCTGTAATCTGGTGGTGAAAGAAGGCCGCATTCCAGTGGCTTGGGAACTGAGTACCCTCATCCCTCTATACAAGGGGAAAGGTGACCCTCTGGAGTGTGGCTCGTACTGAGCGATAAAGTTATTGGAGCATGGAATGAAGGTATTGGAAAGGGTGTTGGAGAGGAGGATAAGGAAGAAGGTGAAGATCGATGAAATGCAGTTTGGATTTATGCCAGGAAGAGGAACGACAGACGCGCTCTTTATTGTGAGGCAGTTGCAGGAGAAGTACATGGAGAAGAGGAAGAAGTTGTTTCTTGGGTTTGTTGATCGGGAGAAAGCATTCGATAAGGTTCCACGCGAAGTATTGACATGGGCATTGAGGAAGTTGGGAGTGGAGGAATGGTTGATCAGAGTAGTGATGGCAATGTACAAAAGAGCGCGCACAGCTGTAAGGACAAAGGACGGGAACAGTGGTGAGTTTGAGGTGAAGGTGGGAGTGCATCAGGGGTCGGTACTAAGTCCGCTACTATTTGTAGCTGTGATGGAGGTGCTGGCTCAGAACGTAAAGGAGGGCTTACCGTGGGAGTTGTTGTAGGCAGATGATCTGATGTTGATTGCGGAAAGTATGGATGGACTGAAGGAAAAGATGAACAAGTGGAAGGAATGTTTGGAGACAAAATGTCTGAAGGTGAATATAGGAAATACGAAGGTGATGGCAAGTGGTAAAGCATGTGGTGAGGTGGAAAGAACTGAGAAGTGGCCATGTGCTGTGTGCAGGAAGGGTGTCGGAGTGAACTCCATTCAATGTACAATGTGCGCTGAGTGGGTTCATCAAAAATGTAGTGGTCTGAGAGGGTCATTAACCAGTGTGGCAGCTACATTCAAATGTAAGGTGTGCACAAAGGGAGCTGCAGATGGAGGAAATGTTGAGTTGGATCTTGGAGACGGCGTGAAGCTGGAAGGTGTGAAAACATTTTGCTACCTCGAAGACATGCTGAATGGAGAAGGTGGATCAGACTCGGCAACGGTTGCAAGAGTGAGATGTGCATGGAAGAAGTTTTGGGAACTGAGTGGCATGCTGATGAGGAGGGGAGTGTCATTGAAGCTGAAGGGAAAGGTGTATGCTGCATGTGTAGAAGTGTTATGATTTATGGGAGCGAGACATGGGTAATGAACGTAGAGCAGCAACGAAGGCTGGAAAGGGTGGAAATGCGAATGGTTCGGTGGATGTGCAGAGTATCGTTGAGAGAGAGGAAGACAAATGATGATTTGCGAAAGATGATGGGAATAGAGCCTGTGATTGATGCTGTGAAGAGGAACAGGTTGAGATGGTTTGGTCATGTGTTGAGGAAGGATGAAAGTGACTGGTTGAGAAGAGTGATGGAAATGAATGTAGAAGGAAGTCGAGGATGGGGAAGACTTGGCTAAAGATGGTGGAAGAAGAAATGCGGGCAAGGGGGGATGCAGAAATGATGAGAAAATGATGCAGAAAAGATGCAGAAACAAGGAGAGATGCAGAAAATAGGGCAAAATGGAGAAGATTGTCATAGGGACCGCAAGGCTAACCCCCGCTCTAGCAGGGAAAATGGCCTTAAAATGCATGTTGTTGTTGTTGTTGTTGTTGTTGTGTTCCATCAATGCATGGAGAAACCTCCGCAACCATTTACATGGAGCACAAAAGTGGAATTTTACTTGGAACACAACAAGTACCCTGAAACTCCAAAAAGGAATGGTCCTCACAATAAAAGTCTATGGTATTTTCTGCAGTTAAATGTCTTATTTTGTGAAAAACTTTGCAAAAGAACACAGGAGAAAGAAGAGAACCTCATAAGATGTGTCACAAAAAGTGAAGAAAGGTCTATCAAAGCAGTCTCAGAAAGAAGAAAAAGATGCAGGATACTTTCAACAGCCATGGACGACTACCACATCCTTTATGACGCAGGGACTACACCCACACAGACGACCATTGTGAAAAAAGAGCAAGACAAGACAACGAGAAGGGGAATACTCATGAGGCAGGTGTATTTTTATGACAGCGATATAAAGCCTGTGGAGGAGCTCATACAGGACAGGGGCCATTCATGGACAATGGACAAACACTTTTGGTACGTGGGATTTGAACATGCTTTTCCCAGCATCGGGAGCGAGGCTGAAAATGCTAATGGAACGACCCAAAGCTTTTGCATACATACGATATTGTGTTGAAGAAAGCACCATCAACGGGTTCACTATTGAGCAGGTAAATGTCGTTCAGGAAAAGCATTTCCTATTTATACCACATGATAGCCTAGAACTTTACAATCTGCCATTCAAGACGATTTGAAAGCTAAGCTCGTGAAAAAGTTTGGGGCTCAAATACAATCTTGGCAACCCAACAACATATAGAGGGAACTTGTGTATTCTTCAGACAGTTGAGGCATTTTAAATTGCTGCTTCAGATACAAACAGGTTAGTGAAAGCATCAATAGTCTGGCCATGGACTTATCAGACGTACCCTGAAAGAATCTCCCATTATGCCTTCGCCATGGTCCGGGACCTTCGTACTTTTGTGGCACTACTCAAGCACAACCTCTTACACCAAGTTTTTCCTCTCATGGGAAATTGCTAGCAGGAGATTGACGGGTTCATCGGGCAGAAAAGGAAAGTTAATCATGTCACTTGTGCAAGATCTCTGCCAAACCATCACCGGAGGACATCGTGGACCCTGTCAGAGCAGCTTCACACAAGATCAGCGACATCGAAAAGCTCGGCCTCAAGAAAATCCTGTAATTTTATACCGAAAATATCAGATCGCCTAATAAAAAAGCAAATTGTTCTAATGAATGGCTTTGGGTTTTTGAGAAATAAGGACATGGTATAATTGAAGGTTACCTCATTTTGTTATTCCCTTGGCGACTGAACCAAATGTGTGCGCAGCGCGTAGCTTTATTCTGCCATGATATTTCTTATCAAATGTGTAAATATCGAAAATAAATACTCTTAGCTTTCTCAAGTTTACGGTCTTAAAAAACCCCTAGCAGGGGGAGGGGGCTGAGGTTGCGACTTATGGCCTACTGCGTTTATTTATAGTGGGAGGTTATACATTTTCCATTGACAGCGGCACAAAGAATGTTTAAAACGTTTATAATGTGGAAAATGCAAGAGCATATTTTGGCTCCGCATTGGTGTTTACAATTTGTACCTGCATGAGGAAAAGGAAATACCTGCATGAGGAAAAGGTTGCAATCATCAAAACGGTTAGTTTATAGTTTTTTGTCATTGCAGTACGAAGCCAGGAGAGATAGGTACACAAGTATACCAATTCATTGCATATTGAGAAAGGGGGAAGTATGCTCAGGGCAGGTGGAGGGGGATGCGGGTGGCTGAGGGGTAGGGGTGGGGTGGAGGGAGGGAGTGAGGATCAGAGATAGGTGTTTCGTCACATGCGATGTCTTCTCACCTAGGTCGAGATCAGCAGATCCTGCAGCCGTCTCAGCAGGAACGCTGATCGCACGACGCAATGTCCTCACTTTGCATGACTCGGAGCGAAGCTCTTGCAGCAGCTCCGGACGAATCTGGCAAAACCCAAAAATAAATAAATAATGAGTCTGTGCAAGAACCAGTGCGTAGAGGAATGAAAAAGACATCAAAGCATTCTTTGCACCAATAACCGGCATGATGGGATTCTTGGCATGTCTCTGGACACATTATAGAACAGTCTATCTTTTTATATATTACCTGTACTTTATTTCAATGGTAAAAGACTGTAATTCATGGGCACGTATACACGTGCACGCACACATGCATGCATGCACATGATTTCTCAATAAACTCCATTATGAAAGCAGCAAAATAATTCCACAGCCTGCGATACAATGGATAGGAGCAGAAAGCAGATACCAGAAAGACATGTGAGCAGTATTTATTTATTTATTTATTTTGCAGACATAGTCGAGGCACGTGCAAGAGCGAACATGAAATATGAAAATGCCAATTGCAGTCCACCAAAATAATTTTGCAACCAGCCAGCTTGTTTCCAAACAAAGGGAGAATCAATTCAGTCCTCCAGCATCGCCAAAGCACATTGGCACCCAGCCAGGAGGTTACCTAGCAACAGGCAAATACCATTCTTGCTACAGATGTTTGCAGTTGAATGAACACTCAGAAATTGGTTTTACATAACTGACCAAAACATGCTCTTATACACTGCCTCCCGTTAAACCCTTGGTGGACATCCCTTTTTACTCCCGCCAGGGAGTAATGCATTCGATCGTGTCCGTCCGTGTGTGTGTTCGTGTGTTCGTGAACAAGATATCTGGAAAAATCCTGAACGGATTTGGATGAAAGTTGGTGGGATGATTGCCCTTGGGATAAGGAAGAATTGATTAGTTTTTGGTGAAGCTCAGGATATTATTCCGGATCCAGGAATTTTTTAAAGGATTTTTTTTACAATTGGAAGATAGGGCTCAGCAGCGGCCAAGCACGGCGGGAGTATGCGCTCTACTGAGTGGCGTTCTAGTTTAAATATGTTATATAAATTTTAACATAACAATTTTAAATATAAATTTTAAGTAAACTTTTTAATACACCACGTGCAGCACTTGACTTGAAGACATCTTTGAAAGACTCATTTAAACCTATCAATTTTAAAACTTTGCTTTAATCAAACACACCTAAGAAGTATGGATTTATCTGATGTGCCAGATTCTGAACCCATATTTAGGCCGACTAAATAAATTAACACGTAAATTCTTTCAGTATGTCCAACACATGATGAACGAGAATGGCACTCATAGAGAGCATATCACAGTTATCACACCTCCACCTGGTTGGCCATATCACTCAATGCTGAAGAATCACTTAAAAAAACTTCTTCTAGCTGGATCCAGATCTTCACCAAAATTGAATCTTGAAGACAATATTCCTTGTCACGCACGCAACCTGTCCAACAAGTTTCGTCCAAATTCATCCATAACTTTTTGAGATATCCTGCTATGTATTGTTTTTGGCCCCATCTTCCAATGGTGAAGAATCACTTAGAAAATTAAATAACTCTCATATCCGAATCCATATTCAGATCTTCACCAAAATCGAATCGAATCGTCCTTGTCAGACACCCAACCGGTCCACCAAGTTTCGTCCAAATCCGTCCACAACTTTTTGAGATATCCTGCTATGTATCGTTTTTGGCCCCATCACCCAATGGTGAAGAATCACTTGAAAAATTCTAGTAGCCGGATCCGAATCCAGATCGTCACCAAAATCGAATCATTTCGTCCTCGTCACATACGCTACATCTTTGCCAAATTTCGTCCGAATTCGTCCACAACTTTTTGAGATATTTTGTTCACAAACGGACAGACAAACGGACAAACAGACAGACAGGGGTGAAAACATAACCTCCATCCACCTTTGGTGGCGGAGGTAACTACAACGACACTCAGTAGAGCACAAACCTCAGTCAGGCTGAACAGTTCATAAACTTGTTTTGTATCCCACTTATAGGCCAGATCTGTATCCGGACCTGATCAAAAATCAAATCTGCTTGTTCTTCTCACCTATCTAATTCATCCACCTAGTTTTGCCATAACTCATCCACGACTTTTTCAAATATCATGATATGTTTCCGTTTTGGCCCCATCTCTGAAAGGGCACCTCTCACTTTTAAAAGTCTAGTACCTGGAACTGGATGCAGATATTCACCAATATCTAATAAATTTGTCCTTTTCACACACCCAAACTGTCCACAAAATTTCATCCGAATCCGTCCATAACTTTTTGAGATATCCTGTTCACAGACTGACAGATAGGCAGGGGTGAAAACATAACCTCCTTCTACCTTTGGTGGCCGAGGTAACAAGCTTCCTGGTTTGTAAGAGAGGTGAAATCTCACAAAGGCAAATATTTGGTGATTGGATGCAAACTATTAGCCAGAAAAAAATTGTGAAAGCAACATAACGACTTCAAAATTACACCGAAAATCAATCGTTGTACCGGCTTAATGGGAATACAAAACATATTAATTATAATAATATGAATATTGGAGATATGGGACAAAAACGATTATAATTAACATAATAAGAAATTGATAAAGTCTGGGCTCAATTTACAACTTCACTTTTTGTCATTGAATATGAATGAATGATCGTTTTAAGGCCATTTCCCCCGCTAGAGCGGGAGTTAGCCATGCGGGCCCCATGACAATCATGGTTCCCTGTTTGAGGCAATGTTTTTATGGCCGGATGCCCTTCCTGACGCCAACCCTTGGTCACGCTCTTACGATGCGCAGGGATACGGTGTACCTATTCTAAGCCGGGGTACACACCGGGATCATTCATCCCAGCAAGCTGGTACTCAATTTGCCGACCTCGGAAGGATGACAGGCCTCGACCCCTAGCCCTGGGCAACCCCCCTGGCGTTAATTCAGCGATCGATCGGGATTCGAACCCAGGATCCTAGGATCCCAAGCCTGCACCCTAACCGCTAAGCCAACACCAGGCTCTACTTTTTGTCATTCACCAATCAAATTATTGCACCAATCAAATTATTGCACAAGTATTAATCACGCATCATTTACACGTTGAACCATAAGTTAGGTTACAAAGCGGCCTTTCTAACAAAAGACAGCAAAAAAGATTCGATAAACCCGTCCGATTTCACGGAGGGTTGTACATATCTCCAGGATGCTCCGTGCAAATCTCAATTCGGATGCCCCGATCCCCATTCGTAACTGCAATACAACACGCCGACAGCGTTACTCAGTGTTGAATCCAGGGCACGGGAAATGCGGGAGTGAATTGGAACGAGGAAACACATTGTAACCATTTAGGTTCCGTTTAAAACGGCATTTATTCTGGTGTAATTATTGGGACATCATCAGGGAGAATGATAGAAGTAACAGAGCTACAAATATAATCTAATAACACATGAAGCTGGGTGTGATACTGACAACTGAAGTGTAACGATAAAGAAAAACAAAGCAAAACTACAACGGCACTCATGGAGCGCAAAGTCTCACCTTGTGCGTTCATTCTGAACATGAATACCATCGTTAACTGAACACGCTACTATTTTGGCTCACTGCTATTATGGCCCAATACCTGTATCATCCATGCCCCCTATTTATTACGTCACATCGTTTCTGGGAATAGATTATGAATGTCATCAATTTAATTATTCTGTCACATCAGGTCATAGATCAGATATATGAAGTTTCAGATTTGGCAGATGAGGATTTCAATTCAACCAATTATGGCTCGATCACCATTTTTCTGATGACGTCATCGTTATCACCCTATATACCCCATGGGGAATTGATGACATATGCCAAGTTTAAAATTTTATCGTTGAGTTGTCTTGGAGAAAATGATGCCTGAGCGTTTTCCTTTAATCCAATAAGGCTTCCATACCATGTGACTGATGATATCATAAATTTCATTCTTCACCCACATCTGGTCATAGATCAGATATACAGATTTTCAGATTTTTCAGATATGGATTTCAATTAAACCAATTATGGCTGGAATACCACTTCACTGATGATGTCATTGTTGTCACCCAATGTATGCAATGGGGAGTTGATGACGTGCCAAGTTTCAATTTTTTTCGTTGAGTGGTTTCAGACAAGATTATGCCCAATTTTTTCCTTTAATCCAACATGGCTGCCATACCATGTGACCTATTACGTCATCACAAAAAATATTATCCATAGGGATTCCCTCCTATGTTTAAAGTTTTGCATTGATCGGACAAGCGGTTGCAGAGAAACCCCTTTTTAAAGCGGAAAAAACACACAACACACACACACACACACACACACACACACACACACACACACACACACACACACACACACACACACACACACACACACACACACACACACACACACACACAACAATAGTCTCTCATCCCCTCCGCAGCGAAACTAACAAATGGCACCACTGGGACAAGACCATTTCATTGGCATCCAGTTTATCTTGTGAATGCAACAAAGCACTACTTTTTGAACTACATCAAGCGGCAGTTCTGTTGATAAGAAGTATTACGACCACTGTTAAAAATGTATGGAAGGGATGGGATTGAATGTGTACCAGTAAAGTCTCACAAAACAAATCCACTATTTAAAAGGGAATGATCACATCATCAAAGTGCAGAGATGTCAACAAGTCACTTGAGCCAAGTCCCAAGTAAGTCTCAAGTCTTTAAGGACAAATATCAAGTCAAGTCTCAAGTCACTGTAGTATTACTTCAACTTGTGTAAAGTACCACATTTACTTACATACCTATTTGAGTACAAGCTATCAAGGAAATTACAACACAGGGCTTCGTATATTGCCATGTGCATTCTTAAAAGTTGTCTAACTCAAGTTTATATTTTAGTGGGGCTGCTTAACTGATGAATTGTGCCTTTTCCCTTAAAAGCATGAAACTTGGCACATGGCTAGAATACCCGAAAAGAAAGATTTTTAGTCCAGGGGGCATCTCCAATTTCACCCCATATGGCGGCCATCTTGAAATTCAAGATGGCCGTCATACAAGACCTGTTTTGATGAATATCTCCATAATTAGAACAGATATCAAAATGGTTGAAGTGCCTATACCTACATTTTTAGGGTCTAGGAATCCAATGGCAACATAAAATATTCAATAGTATATGGCAGCCATCTTGAAATCCAAGATGGCCGCCATAACAGACCTGTTTTGATGAATATCTCCATAATTAGAACAGCTATCTAAATGGTTGCAGTGCCTACACCTACATTTTTAGGGTCTAGGAATCCAATGGTAACATAAAATATTAAGCAGTCATATGAAAATATTAATTTTGCATAGTATCATGCATACTGGGAATGCATATAAATACTCTTAACAGGTTGGCATTCTTCAGTGATTAAAAGTGTCTATGACATCGCAGACTGTAACTGTGCCATCTTGTGGTTTTCTAGTCTTTGCTGCATTCTCCATCACATGCGCAGAGAGAAGTACAGGGAAGTGCAGCTTTCTTACACCGGCAACGACCAGTACATCCTTTTTTGCACCCACACTTAACAAGTTCATTGCAGATCTTTGCAGCCTCTGGAAGTGTTGTCCATATTGGTTTGAACTGGCCAGCAGACATTTTTTGCCAACCTCATTCAGTGGGGCTTGGTAGATCAGGCTTAGCATGCAATGCTTGTCCCCAGCATAGTGCGCCTTGGTATACTGCCCGCTTTACGTGCTGCACAAGGGCATCATGTGTTGGTGGAATTGATTCCACAGGTCTGCCCTTCTTTGCAAACAGTTTCTTTCGTACAATGTTAATGTCAGTAGCAGTAATTGTGCGATCATACAACAGAATAACAAATCTCTCAATGACGTTCATGCAGGTTTCAGTTATCTCTGTGCTCTGGTGGCAAATTTCTGCTAGTACCTCTGTGAGCTCAGGGAATGATTCCCACACATTCCATGCAGTTACCTTTCCACGCCCATTAAACGCTGAAGAAGTGTCACACCCTGTTAGTGCATGAAACATGGGGAGGGCTTTAGATTTCTCAGGGCCAAGAGCTGTGGCTATATCATGTGCAGAGATAAATCGCATGTTCTTGCCTGTCCCAAATTGTAACCATATCATCACTGAAAGCTTCTGGGATGCTGTAACTGCAAGCACGACAACATCTGTGTCCACAGTTTGTATGAGGACCTTACTATGCCCTCTCTGTGTTGCATCAGCAGCATGTAGGAACATCCGACCATCTGCCTCTTCCTGAGTGCACGGGGAGAGTGATTCTAGATCAATGCGTGGTGGAGCAGTAAGAACCTCTGTATCAAGTGTGACAACTAGCTCCTTGCGCTGGTCTTCAAATGATTTAATTGTTTCATTGGAAAGGAAGCTGAAGAGTTCACGCTTGTTTTCATCAACTCGAAGAAAGTTCTGCCACTGTCCAGGAATTGCAACTGAGGTATCTACTCGTCGGCGAACCCCCTTGCCACGCTTTTCACGGGTCATGCTCTTAAGGCTGTCGGGTAGGTAATGGTCCCACACCAGATCAAGTCGGGTTGCAGATTTGTACTGTGAGAAAACAAATGGGATGAAGACCTTTTCGGCATATTCGCCAAATGTTTTGACTGTGCCAACATCGGGCTTCAGCTTTTGAACAATTACTGCCCCGTCAAGTATGACACGTCACCTCTGGCATCTGTGTGCTTGATGGTGAAAGTTCCTCTAAGCAGTCCAAAAGGTCGCTCTTTGTACCAGGTCAAAGCTTCCCATCCTTGGACAGAGATGGAGGGAAAGATTGATTTTCATGACGGAAAAATTCATCCAGGTTTCCCTCGCGGGTTTGACAGGCAATATAGAGGCGAGAAAACAGTTGAACATCACTCTTCAATGAGGCTACCTTGTGTTTATCTGTCAGCTGGTCTGTTACTGATGAGCTGCCAAACAGAGGTAACTTTTTGCGCGGGACGACATCATTCAAAGGCTTTGAGCGTTCAATCAGCTTCTCTTGCACAAATGACTCCAGAGCCTCCTTTCCCACTTTCTGCACGTCTTTCACACTTTGTACGACTGATGCACTTGCTATATCCTTTGTGTCAAGGACCAAAAGGTCAGCGGTTTCTTCAAGAAATGGATTACCTAGCTCCTCGATAACTGATACAAGTGATCTGACATGTTTGTCAAAGGTCATCTGGGTGCTTTTATTCTGATCATGATGCAGTGATGGCACTTTGCTTTCATGTTGCTCCTGTGCAGTCTCAAACTCATCAATCACCCTTGAGACCTCTGGACCTGCAACCATCCATCTTTGCAGAGCATGGGCATTGTCCAGCAGACCCACAGCTCCTCCATCTCCCTTGATACCATTTTGATATCTGTTCTAATTATGGAGATATTCATCAAAATAGGTCTTGTATGACGGCCATCTTGGATTTCAAGATGGCCGCCATATGGGGTGAAATTGGGGATGCCCCCTGGACTAAAAATCTTTCTTTTCGGGTATTCTAGCCATGTGCCAAGTTTCATGCTTTTAAGGGAAAAGGCACAATCGATCCGAATTTTTTAGCTAAGCCGCCCAGCTATTTGTCAGCTTCATGCAGTGGACATTTTTTGCTTTGTTCCTTCCCAGCACAAATAAATTTATGTTAATTTACTTCTCATATCTAATGTACCGAGTTGAACATATGTACATGATACTAGTCAGTTACCTCAACTTGTATTTAAATTGTTCACACGTAGAATCAAAGCATTCAATGTGGAACGGGTAAGGATCTTTTAATAATCTACTTGTATATTTATTATGTACGTTAAAATGAAACGTACAACTTATCAACTTCAATTGTTGTCTTTTAAGATGCCGTACTTTTTATGTTTTCCTTTTTATGAAAAAAAAAAGAAAAGATAAGTCATGATATAATTTACAATTATTGACAAAGTTGAAATATTCCAAGTCAACTGACATATTTCAATCATGACAACATCTTTTTATCGGGTCGGGACATGCACGGGGTTACTGATCAGGGGCCAATTTTCCCCTGGCACGAATGAATGTTCATGGTTTGCCCTTGAATAAAGTTGTTTCCACGTTGGTAATATTGGGTGATTGCTGCTTAGATGTGGTGTGCTGTCTGAAGAGTGCGCACTCCCTTTAACCTTAGTGGCGAATTGTATGCGTCCGGCCGCTGCACAAATGCACGTCCAAGTTTATGTCTTCATTAACCGAACCGCGCAAGCCCACAACTGAAAATCTTTTTTTCTTTTTTTGTGTACACAAGATCGAGGCTCGTGAAAGAGCTAACATTAATCACACAAAAAGTCAAACCGACACATAAAACACAAAATAAAGGGAGCAGTAGACAAGATGGGGAATGGAGAGAGAGAGGGGGAAGGACACAAACACAACATTTGAGAGCAGGGACATCGAGAGAAATGTGGGAGGGGGAGGGCTTGGGGGGAGGTGGGAGAGGTATAAAACATATTGACACTGCAAGGACTTCCAGGAAAGAAGTTGGTATTTCAAAAAGTGGATCTGGGGTGAATTAGCGGGGGTAGAAAAGATCAAGGTTTTGGATGGAGGAAGATAAAAGATGGTGGTGAATTATCATTAATTTAAACCCCATTTTCATTCAATGTTCACGAAAAAATTTTTTTCCAAACTTTGCCAACACGTCATTATGAACTGAAGTCGTAAGTAAGTCGCCAGTACCCAGACACCAAGTCCCAAGTCCAAGTCTCAACTCAATTTTGTCAAGTCCGAGTCAAATCTCAAGTTGCAAAATTTTGGGACTGGAGTGCGACCCCAGTCCAAGTCCCCAATTCTGTCAAAATTTAACTCTATGTTTGATGATTATGTGTGTTAAAGAATTCAGGAGGGAGGTTCGGACTAACTCACCCACCCTCAGAACCCCAACCACTGGAAAGCCCTTCCACGAAATATAATTTATTTTCAAAATAAACAATAATTTACTTACAGCCAAATAATTCAATGTTTACGTCACCAGTTACACTTTCTCTCCACAAGCACATTATTGCTCGGCACAAAACAGTTGCCTGGTCAAGTTAGTAGACCCTGGCCATATGGCGTTTCATTACACCGTGAGTTTGCTCGTGTTTTTTCTCCTTTGCTTCTCTACCCCAATTGCAGTAAAAGAAAGAGTCTCTCTGCACACACCGATTTAAATGCAATAATTGAATGCATCAATAACTAACAAGTGAATCCTCTTGGATTGCGCTGAGGTTCGGGCATGGAATTTCTAGGAGGAAGTATAATTTGTATGCAATGAAAGTACATGTAATATGGGATCGAGTAAGATCGAGTAAGCTTCACCAGTGCGCGTGCGCGAATTTACGTCACGTCGGCAGCGAGAAGGCGTTCCCCAACACGAACCAATCAGGAACTGCCACGTCACACATATGATCTCAGAATTCCTGTGACAGGAATTCGCGTTACACTGGCTGGAAGTCATTCGCTAGAGGCGCTTCCTCAGCGCTAATAAACACATTTCACAACTAGAATGGCACTCGGTAGAGTGGCCTTCACCAAGCAACTAGAGTGGCAACTAGAATGGCCTCCACCAGGTTGAACAGTTTACGTTTTGCGTCCCATGGATCTGGATCCTGACCTGACCCAAAATCTAATCGGCTTGTTCTCGTCACCTAACCGACGAATCCCCCAAGTTTAGTCATAACTCGTCCATAACTTTTTAAAATATCATGTTATGTATAACTTTTTTTATCCCGGTGTGTACCCTGGTTTAGAATAGGTACACCGTATCCCTGCATGTCGTAAGAGGCGACGAAGAGGGTTGGCGTCAGGAAGGGCATCCGGCCATAAAAACATTGCCTCAAAAAAAAAGAGAACCATGACAATTACAACTACATATGGGCAGGGTACAGCCCGAAGTGGAGATCGGTTTCTGAGGTTTGGGACATGGAATGTAGGGACAATGACAGGGAGATCAGGAGAAGTGGTGGAAGTATTGATCAGAAGAAGAATGGACATATGTTGTGTGCAAGAGACGAGATGAAAGGGAAGTGGTGTGAGAATGGTGAAGGGTAGGCAGGGACAGAAATACAAGTTTGTGTGGCAAGGGTGCCCGGAGGGCGTGAATGGTGTTGGTGTCCTGTTTTCTGAGGAGGTTTGTAGACAGTGTGGTGAGTGTGACTAGAGTAAGTGATAGGTTGATGATGGTGAAAATGATGATTGGAAAGCTCTTGGTGAACGTCATCTCGGGATATGCTCCGCAGGTTGGTCGGAGCGATGAAGAGAAGGACAAGTTCTGGTGTGCGATAGAGAAGCTGATGGAAAACGTGAAAGATGAGGAAGTTGTTGTGGTAGGAGGAGACCTAAATGGACATGTGGGAAGGAGTATGGACGGTTTTGAGGGACTTCATGGGGGTTATGGATATGGTGGGAGAAATGGAGAAGGTAAAAGGATTTTGGAGTTTGCTGATGGAGCTGATTTGTTGATTTGTAATACTCAGTTCCAGAAAGAGAATAATAAGCTTGTTACATACACGTCAGGTGGGTCGACGACAACCGTTGACTACCTGATGGTGCATAGGCGAGATAGGGGGCACCTCTGGGACACAAAGGTGATCCCGGGGGAGGAGGCTGTTTCGCAGCACCACTTGGTTGTTTGTCTGCGACATGAGGGTGAAAGGAGCGAGGAGGGCTCGGCGGGTGAAGTACCAACCGAGAATGAAGGTGTGGAGGTTGAAAGGGGTGACAGTAAGGGAGGCATTAAAAGAGAGGCTGAGTAGGGTAGAGGATGATGTGGTTGAGCTTGAAAGTGGTTGGAAGTCAATGAAAGATAGTCTGTTGGGAGCCGTTGGTGAGGTATGTGGATGGACAAAAGGACCACCGAGGCACTTGGAAACATGGTGGTGGGATGATGAAGTTGGAAAGAGGATTGACGAGAAGAGGAAGAAGTTCAAGAAGTGGCAGAAGCTGAAGGGTACAGAGGAAGAAAAAGCAGAGCATGAAAGTTATAAGGCAGCCAAGAAGGCTGCAAAGAAAGAGGTAGCAAAGGCACAAGAGGCATGAAGGAAAATGTTCGGAGAACGCTTGGATTCAGAAGAGGGTCAGAGAGCGGTATTCAGGATTGCAAGGCAGATAGCGAAAGAGAGGTGTGATGTGATGGGGGTGAGTTGCTTGAATGATGAAGTGGGACAAATCGTTGTGGACCCAGATGGAATTAAAGGAAGATGGAAAATATATATGGAAATGCTGTTGAATACAGAGAATGAATGGGATGGCAACATAGAGAGTAACCCAGTTTTAGGACCGGCAGAGAAGATAACTGAGGAGGAAGTTGAGGAAGCGATAAAAGCAATGAAGAGTAGAAAAGCAGGAGGGCCGATGGGAGTTGTGGGAGATATGTTGAAGGCAGCGGGAAATTGGGGTGTGAAGAGAATGACAGAGATCTGCAATCTGGTGGTGAAAGAAGGCCGCGTTCCAGTGGTTTGGGAACTGAGTACCCTCGTCCCTCTATACAAGGGGAAAGGTGACCCTCTGGAGTGTGGCTCGTACCGAGCGATAAAGTTATTGGAGCATGGAATGAAGGTATTGGAAAGGGTGTTGGAGAGCAGGATAAGGAAGAAGGTGAAGATCGACGAAATGCAGTTTGGATTTATGCCAGGAAGAGGAATTACAGACGCGCTCTTTATTGTGAGGCAGTTGCAGAAGTACATGGAGAAGAGGAAGAAGTTGTTTCTTGGGTTTGTTGATCTGGAGAAAGCATTCGATTGGGTTATACGTGAAGTATTGACATGGGCATTGAGGAAGTTAGGAGTGGTGGAATGGTTGATCAGAGTAGTGATGGCAATGTACAAAAGAGTGCGCCAGCTGTAAGGACGAAGGACGGGAACAGTGGTGAGTTTGAGGTGAAGGTGGGAGTGCATCAGGGGTCGGTACTAGGTCCACTACTATTTGTAGCTGTGATGGAGGTGCTGGCTCAGAACGTAAAGGAGGGTTTACCATGGGAGTTGTTGTATGCAGATGATCTGGTGTTGATTGCGGAAAGTATGGATGGACTGAAAGAAAAGATGAACGAGTGGAAGGAATGTATGGAGACAAAAGCTCTGAAGGTGAATATCGGAAAGACGAAGGTGATGGCAAGTGGTAAAGCATGTGGTGAGGTGGAAAGTACTGGGAAGTGGCCATGTGCTGTGTGCAGGAAGGGTGTCGGAGTGAACTTCATTCAATGTACAATGTGCGCTGAGTGGGTTCATCAAAAATGCAGTGGTCTGAGAGGGTCATTAACCAGTGTGGCAGGTACATTCAAATGTAAGGTGTGCACAGAGGGAGCTGCAGATGGAGGAAATGTTGAGTTGGATCTTGGAGACGGCGTGAAGCTGGAAGGTGTGAAAACATTTTGCTACCTCGGAGACATGCTGAATGGAGAAGGTGGATCAGACTTGGCAACGGTTGCATGTGCAACGGTGAGATGTGCATGGAAGAAGTTTCGGGAACTGACTGGCGTGCTGATGAGGAGGGGAGTGTCGTTGAAGCTGAAGGGAAAGGTGTATGCTGCTTGTGTGAGAAGTGTTATGATTTATGGGAGTGAGACATGGGTAATGAACGTAGAGCAGCAACGAAGGCTGGAAAGGGTGGAAATGCGAATGGTTCGGTGGATTTTTTTTTTTTTTTTTTTAAATACTGAATCGAGGCTCGTGAAAGAGCTAACATTTACTTCACAAACAAATCAACCAGACAAACAAAATATATAAAAAGAGGGAGCGGAAGCCAAGATGGGGAGAGGTGGGGAAGCACACAAACACAACATTTGAGAGCAGGCAGATGTGTGGGAGGGAGAGGGCTTGGGGGGAGGAGGCGTGGGAAGGGGGGTGGGGGGGGAGTATCGTTGGAGTATCGTTGGATGTGTGGAGTATCGTTGAGAGAGGAAGACAAATGATGAATTGCGAAACAACAACAACAACAACATGCATTTTAAAGGCCATTTTCCCTGCTAGAGCGGGGGTTAGCCTTGCGGTCCCCATGACAATCTTCTCCATTTTGCCCTATTTTCTGCATCTCTCCTTGTTAACCCCCTTGCCCGCATTTCTTCTTCCACCATCTTTAGCCAAGTCTTTCTCGGTCTTCCCCGTCTTCTACTTCCTTCTACATTCATTTCCATCACTCTTCTCAACCAGTCACTTTCATCCTTCCTCAACACATGACCAAACCATCTCAACCTGTTCCTCTTCACAGCATCAATCACAGGCTCTATTCCCATCATCTTTCGCAATTTATCATTTGTCTTCCTCTCTCTCAACGATACTCCGCACATCCGTCGAACCATTCGCATTTCCACCCTTTCCAACCTTCGTTGCTGCTCTACGTTCATTACCCATGTCTCGCTCCCATAAATCATAACACTTCTCACACATGCAGCATACACCTTTCCCTTCAGCTTCAACGACACTCCCCTCATCATCAGCACGCCACTCAATTCCCGAAACTTCTTCCATGCACATCTCACTCGAGCAACCGTTGCCGAGTCTGATCCACCTTCTCCATTCAGCATGTCTCCGAGGTAGCAAAATGTTTTCACACCTTCCAGCTTCACGCCATCTCCAAGATCCAACTCAACATTTCCTCCATCTGCAGCTCCCTCTGTGCACACCTTACATTTGAATGTAGCTGCCACACTGGTTAATGACCCTCTCAGACCACTACATTTTTGATGAACCCACTCAGCGCACATTGTACACTGAATGGAGTTCACTCCGACACCCTTCCTACACACAGCACAGGGCCACTTCCCAGTTCTTTCCACCTCACCAAATGCTTTACCACTTGCCATCACCTTCGTCTTTCCGATATTCACCTTCAGACCTTTTGTCTCCATACATTCCTTCCACGTGTTCATCTTTTCCTTCAGTCCATCCATACTTTCCGCAATCAACACCAGATCATCTGCATACAACAACTCCCACGGTAAACCCTCCTTTACTTTACCTTTACGAATTGCGAAAGATGATGGGAATAGAGCCTGTGATTGATGCTGTGAAGAGGAACAGGGTGAGATGGTTTGGTCATGTGTTGAGGAAGGATGAAAGTGACTGGTTGAGAAGAGTGATGGAAATGAATGTAGAAGGCAGTAGAGGACGGGGAAGACTGAGAAAGACTTGGCTAAAGATGGTGGAAGAAGAAATGCGGGCAAGGGGGTTAACAAGGAGAGATGCAGAAAATAGTGCAAAATGGAGAAGATTGTCATGGGGACCGCAAGGCTAACCCCTGCTTTGGCAGGGAAATGGCTTTAAAATGCATGTTGTTGTTGTGTATCACCTTTTGCCCGATCTCTCAATGGTGAAGAATCACTAGAAAAAAAAAAAATTTATCGGATCCGAATCCATATTCAGATCTTCACCAAAATCTCATCGATTCATCCTTGTCACACACCCAACCTGTCCACCCCAAATCTGTCCATAACCTTTCGATATATCGTGCTATATATCAGTTTTGTTCCTATCACTCAATGGTGAAGAATCACTTAAAAATGAATGGATCCAGATTCAAATTTGAATCTTCAACAAAATGTAATAATTTCGTCCTTGTCACACACTCAACCTCTCCACCAAATTTCGGCCGAATCTGTCCACAACTTTTTGAGATACCGGTATCCTGTTCACAAAAAGACAAACAGACAGGGGTAAAAACATAACCTCCATCCACCTTCCGTGGCGGACGTAATAAATAAAAGGGAACATTTTATATACTCCCTCCCCCCCTCCCCTGAGGGCATAATTTCTGACAGGTGTGAAAATGGGACAACAACATACACATCATCTATACAGAGAACGCAAATCAAAAACACAGTCTTCCGAATGGAAACACGAATCAATAACATTGTGGAAATCTAATCCTTGATATTGATTTAGGAGTCAATACTGCAGTCAACGAGGATAGGGTAATTTAGGTAATCGATTTATTGGGATAGGAGTTTTGCATGGGTATAGCTGATCATTAATTCTTTATGTTATTTGTAGTTCTTTAAGTACCAGAGCGCAAGGCATGGCGCTGAAATGGTCATTAGGAATTTAGTGTCGACAGTGGTTCTTAACCTGTTTTGGTGCCAGGACCGCCTTCGGTTCTCAGATTATTTTCTTGCACCTCTTGTCAAAAATCAATGACTTAGGACAGGTCTTAGAATTAAAGACTTAGAATTAGATTCTTAGCACTCCTTTTTAGCATTTCTTTATGAACTGGCCAGCATGTTTCGCAAACCCAAAAATGATATTTGGCTCCCCCTGAGGGTATGTGCACCCCACGTTCAGAACCACTGGTGTAGAGGTTAAAATAGAGGTTATAGATAAAAAAGGAAAATTGTAATATAATTATTAATCATTCCTTGTGATAAGTTACTTAAATAAGAGAAAGTTATTAAAGTGTGAGAAGAAATAAGTTTTGGGTATAAGAGACACCGGGAAGAAGGCCTATTTAGCCCAAATCTTGTCACGAAAGATAATCCTAAGCTGAAATTTTGCGTGCCGGTGGACATCGAAGCCGGTACACTGGGGAAAAAAAAAATCACAGAACTGTCGGTAAACCTCTGTTAATGAAAAATTTCCTAAAAATACCAAACGCGTTCGTTCGTTAGAAAAAAACAAAACTCAATCGATATTATGAATTTTATGGTAGTGATATATAGATTCAGGTAGATCTGCATAGGTAGGTGCTCGGATGATCGTGGGTAGAAAGAACCACTTCGATGTACATAAGTCAGGGACCTGTTTAGCCGAATGTCGGGTAAGTGTATCTCGTGGTCATACAAGGATGACCCTTGTGCTAATTATCGTAGGGAGTATGTTAATTCCCCAGCTCGTAAAACTTTGTGATCATCCCGTTGCCCCTTACGGCATTGCACATAGACACTAGTGAGAATGGCCCGAGTGCACTAATTAAATATCCCCCCCCACAATAAAATTCCCCCCCACAATGGTGCTCGAGGCCTGTTTCGCGCCAACAACCTGAGGTTCCTGCCAACGCCCCGGACGACTTTTGATTTTCCGGTCTTCACGGAGGGGAATCACAGGACAATATGTAGCATTCGAAAATTGGATTGTCGATAGGCCGAAATGTAAACTGTGAAATAAAAACCTCAATGAAAATTTATGTTAAAAATGTAAAGCATCAGTACCAAAAAAAACTGAATTGATATCTAGGCAGGAGGTCAGTGATGCTTGCCTGCAATCATAAAGCGTTGATTTATTATGTACCTATGTACAAACCACGGTTTGTTATTGCTTACACTGTACCACGCCACTAGTAACTATATATACTAGGGCATGCCCGTACTATATCTATATCTAAAATTATATCCCCCCCCTCTATTTACATGAAATGGTTTGGTCCAAAGCGAACGGCTTGCGAGTGGTGACAATCCCCCCCCTCTATTTACATGCAATGGTTTGGTCCAAAGCGAACGGCTTCCGGAGTTTGGTAAAGAAATCGCCATCGCGTGCACAAACGCGCAGGAAAGCGAATGAATCGCAAATTCGTTTTTATTAGTTGTAAAACATAGTTTAACGCCAACATAGTTTGCAAACGTGAAATAAATGAATACGCTCTCAAATGTGCCATCCGAGGCAGAGTGTGTCCGCCACGTTCGGCACACGCGATCGTTCGCTGCTCTCTGATTGGTTGAATCGTTTTTTGGACATAGCTCGGTAAGTAATTGTCCGATTAATATGAAACCTTGAAAAGGCACATCCTCGGGTCCCCAGCAATATACCTGGCAAGTTAAAAGTATATCGGACCCGTGGTTGTCGAGAAACAGAGGTCACAGACAAACGTACAGACAGACAGAGATTACTGGAATTATAGATAGACTAGGGCATGCCCGTACTATATATATATCTAAAATTATATCCCCCCCCCTATTTACATGAAATGGTTTGGTCCAAAGCGAACGGCTTGCGAGTGGTGACAATCCCCCCCCTCTATTTACATGCAATGGTTCGGTCCAAAGCGAACGGCTTCCGGAGTTTGGTAAAGAAATCGCCATCGCGTACACAAACGCGCAGGAAAGCGAATGAATCGCAAATTCGTTTTTATTAGTTGTAAAACATAATGCCCAATTATTCAATTAGCGCCAACGTATTTTGGCTGTTTGCAATTTAATCGCAAGGCAAAGTAGAAAGAGAAGAGGGAAAAAAAGAAAAGCCTTGCCTTGCTGCAAACAGCTGCTGCAAACAACAACAACATGGAAGGCTGCACTGTCCGGAAGTTGGCATATCGCAGTTACGATTATTTTAGTGTTAATGGCCAATTATTCAATTAGCGCCAACGTATTTTGGCTGTTTGCAATTTAATCGCAAGGAAAAGTAGAAAGAGAAGAGGGAAAAAAAGAAAAGCCTTGCATTAACGCATTAACGCTTGCATTGCATTAACGGTTCGGCACACGTGATAGCTCGCTGCTCTCTGATTGGTTGAAGCGTTTTTTGGACATAGCTCGGTAGGTACTTGTCCGATTAATTACAAACCTTGAAAAGGCACATCCTCGGGTCCCCAGCAATATACCTGGCAAGTTTCAAGTATATCGGACCCGTGGTTGTCGAGAAACAGCGGTCACAGACAAACACACAGACACACAGACACACAGACACACAGACACACAGACATACACACAGAGATTGCTGGAATTATAGATAGATATATATATATATATATATATATATATATATATATATATATATTGATATATTATTGATATATATATTGATATATTGATATATATATTGATATATTGATATATATATTGATTGATATATATATATTGATATATATATATTGATATATATATATACATATATATATATATAGATATATATATATACATATATATATATATATATATATATATATATATATATATATATATATATATATATATATATATATATATATATATATATACAGTCACGTGAAAAAGTAAGGACACCCCATGTAAAGTTTTGACTTTTTCAACATATTTCAACATACAGCTATTTGATCTTCATTTCAACAATATTGATAGATAAAGGTGATATAATAAAACAAATATCATGAAACATTTACATTTTGTCGTCCATTGTATAATTTAAATAAACATAAATGCAAATTTAACATGTGGAAAAAGTAAGTACACCCCTACATTTATCACTACTTCAAACACCTAAAATTAGAATCAGGTGCACCAGCTCAGGTGCAAATGATTAGAACATTGTTAGAGAGGATCTTGGAGGAACCTGTCTTATTTAAACCTCAGACATTTAGTTTGGTTTGCTCTTTGTTGTTGAAGTGTGCGGCGTCACCATGCCTAGATCAAAAGAGCTCTCTGAGGCCTTCAGAAAGAAGGTTATAGATGCCTACGAGTCTGGGAAGGGTTTTAAAAAGATCTCCAAACAATTTTGAAATCAATCATTCGACTGTCCGGAAGATCATCTACAAGTGGAGAAGATTCCAAACAACTGACAATTTGTTCAGGCCAGGCCGCCCCAGCAAGTTCAGCCCGAGAGCAGACCGCAAGATGCTGAAAGAAGTCTCTAAGAACCCCAGAATGTTATCACGGGACCTACAGGTAGCTCTTGCCACTGTTGATGTCAAAGTGCACGAGTCTACCATTAGAAAGAGGCTGCACAAATTTGATCTACATGGGAGGTGTGCCAGGAGGAAACCTTTGCTGTCCAGAAAGAACATCAGGGCAAGACTAAAGTTTGCGAATGAACACCGAGGCAAAGACCAGCACTTCTGGAATAATGTGCTCTGGACAGATGAGTCAAAAGTACTATTTGGCCACAGTACCAGACGACATGTTTGGCGAAAACCAAAGACAGCATTTGACCACAATAACCTGATACCAACTGTAAAGCATGGTGGTGGAAATATTATGGTTTAGGGCAGCTTTGCTGCATCAGGGCCTGGGCAGCTCACCATCATAGAATCCACCATGAATTCTTCATTGTACCAGAGGGTGCTTGAGGATAATGTGAGGCCATCTGTCGGAAAGTTGAAGCTCAACCGAAGGTGGACCTTGCAACATGACAATGACCCTAAACATCTATCTATAATTCCAGTAATCTCTGTCTGTACGTTTGTACGTTTGTACGTTTGTCTGTGACCGCTGTTTCTCGACAACCACGGGTCCGATATACTTTTAACTTGCCAGGTATATTGCTGGGGACCCGAGGATGTGCCTTTTCAAGGTTTCATATTAATCGGACAATTACTTACCGAGCTATGTCCAAAAAACGATTCAACCAATCAGAGAGCAGCGAACGATCGCGTGTGCCGAACGTGGCGGGCACACTCTGCCTCGGATGGCACATTTGAGAGCGTATTCATTTATTTCACGTTTGCAAACTATGTTGGCGTTAAACTATGTTTTACAACTAATAAAAACGAATTTGCGATTCATTCGCTTTCCTGCGCGTTTGTGCACGCGATGGCGATTTCTTTACCAAACTCCGGAAGCCGTTCGCTTTGGACCAAACCATTGCATGTAAATAGAGGGGGGGGATTGTCACCACTCGCAAGCCGTTCGCTTTGGACCAAACCATTTCATGTAAATAGAGGGGGGGGGGGATATAATTTTAGATATAGATATAGTACGGGCATGCCCTAGTACCAGTAATTCCACCAAGGAATGGCTGAAAAGAAAGAAATGGAGGGTTCTGGAATGGCCAAGTCAAAGCCCGGATCTAAATCCCATCGAGATGTTGTGGAGGGATTTGAAACGAGCTGTGCATGCAAGAAACCCCTCAAGCATCGCACAGCTGAAAGAATTCTGCATGGAGGATTGGGCAAAAATTTCTCCCAGTCGATGCCAGAGACTGTTAGACAGTTATAAGAAACGCCTACTTGAGGTTGTTTCTGCCAAAGGGGGCAATACCACCTTTTAGAGCCAAGGATGTACTTACTTTTTCCACATGCAAAATTTGCATTTATGTTTGTTTATATTATACAGGGTTAGTGTTGATAATGACGATAATTACTCGATAATTACTCGTTAATAATTACTCGTTGTTAGGCGCCATTTCAGTAGCCATGGAGCTGTGGACGATTGAACATCGCGTCTTTGTTGTTGAGACGTTTATTCAAACGGGTAGTTCGGTGGTGCTTACACAGCGCAGATTTCGTACTCACTTCAATGTTGGTCGACGTGGCGCCGTTCCGTCTCGAAAGACAATATTGAAGTGGGTAAAAAACTTCAGGACAATTGTATCTGTGAGGCCGGGAGCAGCTCGGGGAGGTGATCGAGCCGTTAGGACCCCGGAAAACATCGAAAGGGTTCGACAAGCTGTGGAGGCCAGCCCTCGTCGGTCAGCGGTACAGCACGCTCACGCTCTACGGATGTCAGACAGATCAGTTTGTCGAATTTTGCACTTGGACCTTCATTATCACACGTACAAAATCATGGTGGTTCAAGAACTGCAGCAGAATGATTTTGTACGGCGGTTTACGTTCGCAGAAAGAATGCTGGAACTGCTGAGGGATGCTGCTGTGCTGAAAAATGCTGGAACTTTTCCGCGCGTCTGCAAGAATGCTTGGACAAGAACGGCCACCGTTTAGATGATGTCATTTTTCAAACATGAATTACATTTTTTAAATGTCTTTGTTACAGTGTATTACATGGCATTATATATGTAGTCTTTAAAAAAAATAAAAATTGAAATTCGACTAAAAATAACTGTGTACGAGTTTTCTGAAAATCGTCACACCTCCCAGCCGGACCCTGTACAATAGACTACAAAATGTAAATGTTTCATGATATTTGTTATATTATATCACCTTTATCTATCAATATTGTTGAAATGAAGATCAAATAGCTGTATGTTGAAATATGTTGAAAAAGGCAAAACTTTACATGGGGTGTATGGGGTGGACCCTGGCTGGGGTGGACCCTGTACAATGGACTACAAAATGTAAATGTTTCATGATATTTGTTATATTATATCACCTTTATCTATCAATATTGTTGAAATGAAGATCAAATAGCTGTATGTTGAAATATGTTGAAAAAGTCAAAACTTTACATGGGGTGTACTTACTTTTTCATGTGACTGTATGTATATGGATATGTGTGTACACAAGTATATTCACATCCACCACAGGGGAATGAATCATGTTAGTGTGTTTTGCAATAAAATGAAATGGAATCAAAAAAGAGGGAATCGCACTATGTTTTGTTTACTCGCCTGCTTCATTCATTGTAATAATCCAATGAACAGGACTAAGTCTCCCTCCCCTGCTTCCCCTTTCCTCCTCTCCTCCTCATCCTCGGCTCCTCCTCTTGTGTGCAGCACTTGGCACACAACTGCGTGTTTACATCATTGCTACGAAGTGCGACCCTTACATATTTTTTTTGGGAGTGCAGCCTGTGCAGACATGTTGCATTTATTAAACTCTCAACAGCACCTTTGTCAAGATTGCCTTTCAATTGCACCATTGATCAGCCAACTTAACTAGCAACCACTCGTATGGTGAACGTTGCAGGAACTATGGAGTCATATCATCTGAATATATTTACTCACCATCAATATAAGAGTTTATAATGCAACAAGTAATACAAAACTTTTTTTTACGTAAAAGGATGTAGAGATGGTATGCCAAAGAGTAGTAAACAATGTCGGGAAGGGCAAAATAAATTATCATTGTGAAACCATCTCTAAAACTTTCTCTGAATAATTGTTGTTGCCTGATATTGTGCATTAATGTGAACGAAACACAAACACACACACTGAAATACCGATGCAAAACTGATGCTGTCAACAATGGGAGAAAACAAAACCACATGTTTGAAAATAACCCCAAAATATTTTACCACCAACAAGAGAAACAATAGCATAATCTATCAAAGCCCCCTGAGGAAGATAAACTTGAAGATTTCGGAAAAGGAATTTATGAATACCCAAAAGAACACAAGGAATTGGATTGGATCTGACAATTGGAAAAGAAATAGCAACACCTAATTAAAAGCACCCGATGATATTTCATGAATAATGTCTTTTTTTTTAACCAACTGGCAAAAAAATGCCAAATTTTAAAAGTCCTGGCCTGGATGGAATTCCAAACTTCTGGGTAAAGTAAATACATGCTCTATGCAATCATTGTGCTCAAGCATTCAACAAACTTATCCAAGAGGGAAAGGTAATGGATGAATGGCTCACAGAAGGTAATACCTTCCTCATCCCAAAATCTGAATAAACCCAACTACCTCACAAATATAAACTAAGAACATACAAACTTCTGATGGAAATCATCACAGCTATGACATACTCTCCCTCCCCTCCCCCACCTTATACAACAAGGAGGCCTAGAGGCAAAACAGAATAGATCAAAACAAAAATCTCGTAAGAGAGAATGCTATGGAACAATCGACCACCGACTACTAAACAAGGCCCGACTCGAAAACTGTAAAACAAGAAACTGTCCAAAGCCTGGATAGACAATAAAAAAAACACTTGATAGTGTTTCACATTCATGGATGATAAAATGCATGCAAATACACAAAATCTATCCTCAAATAATCAAATTGATTGAGAAAGCAATGGAGTTCTGGAACACTACATTGCTATTAGAACACTCGGAAGAAGAGATTGAAATATCAGAAGCGAAGACATGATGTGGGATCTTCCAGGGAGAGCCATTCGCCTCTCAAGCTTTGCCTGGCTCTGGAACCACTGAGCAACCTCATTAATGAGCAAAGACAAGGATACACCCTAATATTCAATATAAGAACATCTAAATAAATCGGGAAGGTGACACATCTGCTGTACATGAATGACTAAAAGCTCTTCAGACCGAATGACGAAAAATTGGCAGAACAACTGAAATTAGTGAAACAGTACTCCAACGACATTCAAATGGAATGTGGCCTAGACACGTGTGCCAATTGCATATCGTACAAGGTAGCCCAAGAAAACCAAAGAACATAAAAATTCATCGACATGCAAAATACAGGAACTAGAAAATGAAACCTCATACAAACAGCTTCGAGTAAAATAGGGTCACCAAATTAGTCACAAACAAATGCGCAAACCAAATACCAAAGAATACCTATGTAGAACAAGGCCGATTCTGAAAAACTATCTCACCCCAATAAACCAACTCGCAGCACCAGTATCCCAACACATTGGCAGAATAATAAACTGGCCATAATCGGAAATCAATAAAATAGATATAAAAATAAGGAAACATCTTACCACCGACAAAAAGTTTCATAAAAATCAGTGCATCCCGAGAATGTACCTGCCGAGATGAGAAAGAGGCAGCGGCCTGATATATCTCAACCAAGTGTACAGAATTACAACTGCAGAATTGGCCAAGTACATGAAAATTTCAACAGATTACAAAATCCAGTTTTTTACGCAAACACAAAGACAGCAAACCAGAACAGGTATCCCTAACATGCCTTCCAAAAATTCCCCAAAGACAGATGCGAGCAGATGTCACACATGAAACCGAAACAGCAACAAATACAGCCACAAATTCTGATGCGGAATATCAACAGATATACACCGACAACTGGGAGAACAATAAAAGAGCAGGAAATTATTTAATGAATAAAAACGTTGGACAGATCGGCCAAAAACAAAGAAGGCTCATTGGAACGGATAAGAAGAGGTCAACTAAAGTGGGATGGAGAAGGAATCATAATAAATGCCCAAGACCAAAGACACTATACCATTGGCTTTAAGAAAATGGCAGGACTGAGTCAATTGGACAGGTGTAAGTTCTGCAAGGTATAAAAAGAAAGCACGAGTCATCTCCTATCGGGATGTAAAACAAACTCGTCTCAGAACAGCTGTACACGCATAGGCATAACAAGGTACAGTATGTAGAACAATCCACTGGCACATCTGCAATCTTTCAATACCCCGATTCCAATAATCTCATGGAAAGATTAACCAAAAGCAATCATTGCTAAGAAGGAAGCAATGCTCACATACGACCTGATGATCCTGTGGAGCATGAACATAGAACCCCCCCCCCCCCCCCCAAAAAAAAACATTGTTACCGGATATATTACTGAATGAGATGAATGAATGATCGTTTTAAGGCCATTTTCCCCGTTGGAGCAGGGGTTAGCCTTGCGGGCCCCATGACAATCATGGTTCCCTGTTTGAGGCAATGTTTTTATGGCCGGATGCCCTTCCTGACGCCATCCCTTAGTCGCCTCTTACGATGCGCAGGGATATGGTGTACCTATTCTAAACCCGGGTACACACCGGGATCATTCATCCCAGCAAGCTGGTACTCAATTTGCTGACCTCGGAAGGATGACAGGCTGAGTCAACTCCCCTGGTGTTAATTCAGCGATCGACCGGGATTCGAACCCAGGATCCTAGGATCCTAAGCCGGCACCCTAACTGCTAAGCAAACACCAGGCTCACCGGATACCGGATATATTACTGAGGTACAAAAATAGAAAAGAAGGCATTCCTGATTGAGGTGCATTACAAAGCGATTTTGGCCAGAAATTTGGAAAAAGAGCAATTTTGACTGAAAGACAGGACAGAAATTGCAGCAAGCCGCGTCCGGTAGGACGCAGTTTGACCCGTGGAGACACGAGCAGGCAAGGGACAGGTCGTGCCGCAGATTGACATCGACATGAGGAAGACAGTAGGCGCGACTGGCTGGTTATGGAATGGCAGAGTCAGTAGCGGCAAAGGGAGCTGGCTCATGGGGAAACCACACAGCAACTCACATGCAGGTTCTCCTGCAGAGTTCCTGGCTGCCCCCTCGCAGATTACACCTGCCTTTATAGGATCCACTCCCACCCGCTCTGATGATGCACTTAACCCCTCTCCTGTTGGCCACCATTGTTCCGGGGCCCAATTTTACGGATGTTAGCACCACCCATCGACTTGTCACTCAGATAGTCCTCCTCCTCTGTTTCGGTCGGGACCGAAGCACGGCGTTTCCCACCCAAACCTGCACCTGATGGCTTAGTTAAAAGAACGTTTAAAAGTACAAAACGACAGATTACAAAGGTAAGAACATTATAAAGGGGTTTCAGGTAGACAACATATTTGTATGCATAAAATTATGCATACCTCATAATCACAATGAATTTACTTCACACTTGTTCAAATACAATACATATGGGAGATAACTAACCTATCCTATGCGAAGTTATCCCCTAGAAGTCATTCTCACAACAATATCAATGCATACAATAATACTTCACATATTAACCAATCTCCAGCAGACATTTCCTCATATGTGCCATGCACCTGGGACATCAAATCATGTGGGACAAAAACACAAATTTTCATCTGTCCCTCAATTTTACTTTTACCAAGACTTTTGCTCCTCCAAGCCCCAGTGAACCATCTCAGAATGGCCCTTCTTTCGGAACGCTCCGTGCCATGCAAGGAGCCAGGCATTCTGCTCAGGTGAAATTTTTCACATCAAATTATTGAACTTGCCTGCCAAATTCAATTTGGTCTAAATCAAGGTAAACTGCTTTCCTAAGGGGAATTCTCTAACCTCAAACCTTTTGAAGATTTATACTCTTTGTACGATCCAAATGTTCATCCATAGGGCACATAGGCCTACATGTGTCACGGGTGCACCTTGATTCAATTGTATTCCGTTTTATTTTCTGCAGACCTTGCCACATATAGATCAAGTGTAGACCCATGAATACAAATACTACCTTTGGAATGCTATTTAAAGTTACTTTCTGTGTCAAAAATTGTTTTCAATGACGTTTGAATCATACTGGGAGAACATTTTAATCAATATCGACCCATTGGAAGTTATTGGTCATTTCCTTAAATAAATTGGGCCCTCAAGTGAGGATATAGAAAGGAAAAATGCTTGGATTGTAACCCACAACTAATCCGAGCATAACCTACATCTCTCACTAGCATTACAGATAATGCTGAACCCTCTTCTATAATGATGTTGTAAATATATTCGTTTTAATGACGTGTTTTCTACAACACCATGGTTGGCAGCATGTAGGGTTCAAACTGAAGCGAGAAATAACTGAAACTAAGAAATAAATGTTTCACGCTTGAGGATTAAATGAGAAATAGTTCGCAAGGTAAAATTAAATAAAACGTGACCTAATATGACGAAACTCACACGAGATGCAGAAAACAAAAATTCCATTTGCCAGTGTAATCTCATTCTGTTGACAACTTAATTTCAACAAAATTTTGAGAGAAAAGTGCAATTTCTAACTTCCAAAGCTCGCCATGTATTTGTGTGAAGAAAACAGGTGACAATAGCTCATCAGATTATAGCGATGACATGAATGATGGCTAATGCACCACATTTTCTGTTCGCGGATGTCTCAACAGCGGGCCCACCTGAGGTCTGAACTCTTCGGCGTCACTGACCATCCACAAAAAACCTTGGAAGCAGTTCATCAAGTTTGTTTCTGTTTCATACACTTCAACTGTTCCTTCACTCTTGAGGGATAGGCTAACGATGGACACCACTTACACAAAGGTTAACTGTCTTCACGTAAAAGCCCAAGGTACTTGATCCCTCACTTCTCACACCTATCAACCCCTCTCTGCCCCCACCCTGCCTGACTGAAGACTACCTCTTGCAAGTGAGCTTCCCTCCTGTAAAGATGTAGAAATTCCAATTATTGACTCTTCCACTTGTACCTGGGCCTCATGGTGTCAGCACTTTAACACAGGTGACGTGTTTAACTATTCTGTCTACTTTTCTATCTCATGTCAATCTTGGACAGTCACCTTCAGGCTTCATGTATCATGAAATTTTTCCAATTTGATCTAAATTCATAAGGATTGTGTCAAAACAGACCCTCTCGACTACAGACGAGTCAGCTTTCTCCACATCACAAGCGAAGCCATGGAATCAATAAATGCAATGAACCTCAGGACGATCTCTAACGCTCTGACATCTGATCAGCAGTTTGGCTCCCACAAGTAATTCCACCTGTACATGCTGTTCCTTCTCTCTCGATACTTAATGGATAGGTGCCCTCAATCTCAAACAAGTACAATTTCACTGGACATCTGCAAATTTATTTCTGTCTGGCACCACGCCCTACAAACTTTGAGTCAATAATACCCAGAGTATTCTCCTGCACTTGATATCAGCAGATTCCAGCATACCTTCAAGCACCAGATTGCTTTGGATGGTGGTTTCTCCAGTGCTTCACCTTTAGAAGCTGAGATCCTCAAGAAAGCATTCTGGGATCAATCTTATTCTTGATCTAAGTCAACTACCTCTCTTTATCACTCAAAAATCGACTTGATCATTTTTGCAGACACCACTCTGGGCAGGATAGTTCCTCACCCATCTGCCAGGAAAACTGTGGCAGCATCCACAACTACCAATCTTGACAAAATAAGCTACTGGTCATCGACCTGGAGCATATCACGAAAGACCCATACTCTCACTTAGTCCCTCCACAAGGACCAGTTGGGCAAACCATAATATATTTATGTGGTTAGCCTCTGGCTCAGGTACAGTCACTGGTATTCCTGGACTTCACCATCAGCTATGAACTTGGGCTAGCAAGATTTCCTAGAGGTATACACCTTTGCCTCTGAGCTGAATAGCCTGGGATCAAATCTCAGCCCAGCTATAAACTGTCATCCTGGTGTCCCACAGGCAGCAAGGCATGCTTGTGCCATCCCTCGGATGGACGTTAAACTGGGTGTCCCTTCTGCCAGCATTAGTTTGTGGATGTTGAAGATCCCACGTGTACTTTGCGGAGAGTAGGCGAGTATTTCCCGGCACCCTGAACAAATTCCAAATTCCTGCCCTAACCTGCAGAGGGAGTTGCTTCAGCAGCACAGCTCTGCCCCTCTCAGGCAATGATGCTACTCACAGCCGTGTGCTACATATAAAAGTAGATGAAGAATTGGCAGATCACGTCTTCAAGTTGACCTCCAAAGTCAGCTGCCCCCTCGGAATTTTGCCGCCTTCCAAACCTATATCTTCTTCTGTCATATTCAAGTTATAAATTATGTGAAGGCCTTCATCTAAAATACCAAGGAAAAAGCTTGGCCCTCATGAACTGGTGCTGCTGCCTCTGATTCCCCCACCCATACTTCCCTCCACAGATTCTGTGGTTTGAGGCTTAAGGCCCTCCATATCAATGGCATCTCCTAACAGGGAGTAGAGTCTTTCTTTGCACCTGCATAAAATAAGTTAGGAAAAAGGTTCACTTGATTGACGTTTTTGCCAGAAATGGAAGTTCTTAGTTTATAACAAGTCTGTCACTTTGAATGTGTCAGACAGGGATGGAGGTTGCCATTAAAAAGATGTATTATTTCCTTTACACCATGTTATGCACAACCAGCATGTCATTTTATTGAGAGTCGGTTCTGGGATTCCGCAGTCTCAATCAACATTCTTGGAAGAACCATGTAGTTTTACGACTACATGATGCATTAAGTAAAAGAGAAAGAAATCACAAAGATGGTCTAAAGAAGGGAGAATGATGCTGCTCAGAAGAATTCCTGCTCGGACGATTGTCTTTAAGGAAATCTATAAGGCACATCTGATAGCGGTGGAATTCTATTGCAACACACAAAATATCATCATTGTGAACGTGAATGCACCGAGTGAACCCATGGAAAGAAGAGTGTTCTTCTCCACTCTGCACGACTTTGTAAAAGGACTTGATTCAACTGCTTTCATCTGTATTGTTGGCGATTTCAATTGCACTATGAATCCTTCCATAGACAGGACCGGTCATGAACCCCATTCTGCTTCTGCGAAGGTTTTGGCGAACATCATCAAGAATCATCATTTGAAAGATGTATGGAGGGTGCAACATCCAACTTTACGGTGCTATACATGGTGCAGATGCCATGATGGCAGGATATCAATGGCAAGGCTAGACAGATTATATGTGCATAAGCCAATGCTAAATCTGGTGGCCACCACCCAGATACTCCCAACTGGTTTCACAGACCATTACCTGGTTTCAATGGTTTTTAACTTGCCCCTGGCCTCAGATGGTAGTGCATATTTGGTCACTTAACATCCACCTGCTGAATGATATGAAATTCAAAGATGCCTTTTGAGCTGTGGGGAAAAATTTGGTCCTCCAAGTCCAAGCACCTGCAACTGTGGTGGGAGCTCGCGAAGAGTCAGGTCAAATCGTTCTGTCAACAATATTGTCTTTATACCACTAAATTGCAAAATCTCTCGATTGATTCATTAAAGGTCGAAATTGCAGCCTTGGAGCAAAATATTGATCGGGCTGGGAAAGACACTGCATGTGGCCGGCTGTTTTGGACTAAAAGGGCAATCTTGACCGATTTGGTACGGCAGCGGGCAATGGGCACCCTGGTACGCATGAGAATGAATTATTTGACTTTGGATATGCCGAATAAGGATTTTTTTAGTTTGGAGAACTCTGCTAAAAATCACAACAGATTCACAGGCTACGTGCTGCTAATGGGTTAATAGTGACCTCCCAACAGGAGATTGTCTGTTTTGAAGGGTTTTTATACAAACTTGGACTCCCCCCAGAGCATAAGTAATGAGACCTTGCAGGAGCTGACTACTGGGCTTCTGAGACTTGAGGAGGACCAGCAACGCACACCGAACGCGCCAGTTTCGGCTGCTGAACTTGAAACTGCTATGCGGAGCTTGAAGGATGGTAAAGCCTCTGGGATTGACGGTTTACCTGGAGAGTTCTATAAGACTTTTTGGAACCTTGTGTGGCCCGACCAACTTGAGATATTTGATGAATGCTTTCATGTTGGAGAGCTTCCCATGTCCTGCAGAAGAGCAGTCATGTGCCTGTTGCCAAAGGCTGGGGCACTCAACTAGTCGAGAACTGGCGGCCTGTCTCATTGCTGTGCGCGGATTACAAGATTTTGTCGAAGGTTTTAGCAAACCGTTTGGGAACTGTGATCAGCTCTATTGTGCACCCTGACCAGACATACTGTGTACCAGGAAGGTCAATTTATGATAATACATTTTTGATAAGGGATCTTATTTCTTACAATAAGTACTTGCGTGCCAGGTTTGGGTTGTTGTTTCTTGACCAAACAAAAGCTTTTGATCAAGTTGATCACACATATTTGTTTTCTGTTCTTGGGCGGATGGGTTTTGGTGAAACTTTTATCTCCTATGTTAAACTTTTATACACTAACACCTTCTGTATGACGAAAGTCAACAACAGTTTATGCTCCCCCTTTCCTTTCTGACGGGGTATCCGTCAAGGTTGTCCCCTTCCTGGACTTCTGTACGTAATTGCCCTTGAACCACTTTTAGTATCTATTAGGCAGCGAATAACTCAGGATTTGGAAGCCGTAGGTGGTTCAAGATTTGTGGTCACAGCTTATGCTGATGATGTTTGCGTCCTGATTAAAGGCCCAAACAGTGTTGCTGCAGTGCAGCGTTGCCTAAAATATTTATCTGCGGCCTCTTCTGGTGAAGTAAATTGGAGTAAGAGTGTAGCCTTATGATGCGGTTCAGATAACCTTTCGTTAACACTGCCACCGTCACTCCTACAGAATTTAGAGTGGAAAACAGATGGGGTCAAATATCTTGGCGTCTATCTCGGCAACCGGGAGGTAGAAATGAAGAATTGGGAAGGATTGATTGAACAAATTACACACCGGTTGAAAGTATGGGAAGGACTGCTGCGATCTCTTTTTTTTTTCTTGTATACAAGATCGAGGCTCGTGTAAGAGCTAAAAGCACTATCTCTTTCTTATAAAGGCCGCACTCTTGTCATCAATAACTTGATAGCAGCAAGATTATGGCATAAACTAATTGCCTTGCAGCCACCCAAGGAGTTGATTCCTGCAATCCAGCAGGTTTTGATAAATTTATTTTGGAATGGCTACCACTGGCTTCGGCCTCATATACTGTACCATCCTCGGAAGGAGGGCGGACATGGAATTGTGTATGTGTCCACTCGGCTGTTGTATGTGCAACGACTGTTGTATGCTGAAGAACTGCTCTGGCGCCCCTTTGCGCTTTATTTTGCTGCAACAAGCTGGATGCCTGTGTTATGATCGGCACCTGTTCTTGGTGAACCTTGACCATGTCAGTTTAGCTTCACTTCCAGTTTTTTTTAATCAATTTTTTTCTGAAAGTTTGGGAAGGCTTTAGTGTTCATTGCTGCCCTAAGGCTTATAATTGCCGGATGTTTATCCAAGAACCAATTTTTTCTCACGTTTTTTTTTCCATGCATTCCTCAGTCCTACCTTGATTAGGAAATTTATTTAAGGAAGAGTTGGCAAAGTTTGTGACCTGAGGCATGCATCTGGGACAAAATGGATGTCTGCTGGCAGGGCGGTGACCATTCTTGGTTTAAGTTCTGTGCGTGTTGTCAGCCAAATTATATGCATCGCCAAGAGGAAGTTTAAGGAGTTAAATATTGGCTGGGAAAGTATCAACAACGTCGAGGATCATCGGCTGTCCTTCCCTGAAATTAAGGTGCTCCCCTCTCTCCAGTTAAATGATGAAGTTGTTTCTCCTTTTCATCTGGTAACAAAGGCGGGTATTCACAAGCTCCTTCGAGAAAACCAAGCATCGTCCTTCTCTGGAGCGACAAGAGTGGCCTTGTGGTCAGAAAGGTTAGGGCTAGGATCTCCTGCCACGCCACTGTGGCCTAGTAGGTATAAATTACCTATTTATGGGTTCCTAGCAGATATCCAGTGGAGACTAGCACATTGGGCTCTCCCTTCGAACACCTTTGTTCATCACCTTCACAGTTCAAGACTGGTAACATGCCCCTTCTGTGAACAGAAGGAGGACCTCTTTCATGCCTATGTGCAATGTGAAAGACTAACACCTCTTTTCTCTACTCCCACACACCTTTATGATCAGTTGTCTTTTCCTTTCACTTCACATACTTTTATTTTTGGTGTACCTTTCAGACCCTCCTGCAAGGACTCCGGCATTCTCCTAAACTTCTACATGCAGTAGACTCAGATAAGGACTTTATAATTGTTGTTGCAACAACAAAATATGCAATTTATAAATAGAGGAAAATCGAAATTGATAATGGGCATGGTTTTGATGTCCCTATTTTAAAAGGGCTGGTCTGTGCAAGAATCAGGTTAGAGTTTGATTACTTTGTGGCGAATGAAAATATCAAACTGATTGAGTGCAAATGGTGTATTAATGGAGCCTTATGCATTGTGAATGATTTGAATTTGGTCTTCCTTTTCTAATAACTACGTCAAGAACTGTGTTGCCTTTCTATTTTTTCTCCTATAAAATTGTTTTGACCTGTTTTGTTTTTGCAGTAAAACAATGCTGTTGCAAATATTTTCATTTTCACTCTTTCTCTTTCTCTTTTTCTTTCTTTCTTTCTTTCTTTCTTTCTTTCTTTCTTTCTTTCTTTCTCTTTCTCTTTCTCTTTCTCTCTCTCTCTCTCTCTCTCTCTCTCTCTCTCTCTCTCTCTCTCTCTCTCTCTCTCTCTCTCTCGACTTCGTGAAGGCGTGGGTACACCATCCTGAATGTGGGGGACCTCCTGGTCGGTCACTGCTGGGAGATTGATCGGCTGCCTTCATGCCATGGGCTTTGAGAGAACTGCCTGGGGCTATAAAACAACAACAACAACAACAAACCCTACAACATGTATAACCCCCCCCCCCCCCCCCTCCCCTATCCTATAGCAGGAGGCTTAATAAAATTGGAACTAGAGATGGACACTGGATGACCTCCAAGTCCTAGCGCCCCCACTGTAATGTAGGAGAATTTTCTCACTATCTCTATAAATTTCTCACTATCTCTCACCCCTCTCCAATGTAGAGCGACCCCTCTCCAATGTAGAGCGACCCCTCTGCCTTTGTTCCAATCATTTGTACATTTGTGGTGTTTGAGAAATTAGAAACCATCCAATGCCACATCTATGTACGAGATGTGCTCTCATTCACCAATCATCCAGCAATTAAGATCACTGTGGTCGCTATTTAAAAGGTGATGCATGCAGGAGCACACTGTCCTTTGAGGCGGTTAACAAAGGTTCCCTTGGCATATTTAGTAATATCCAGGGCAGCACAGCACTCTACTCAAACTTCACCATAAACCAATTTCAAAGAAAAAGCAATATTTACATTCATCAGTTTGCACCATGAGATATGCATACCACAATTAGTATCACAGAGCACCAAAAAAAAAAAAAATCAGATGTCCTTACCATAGCATCATCATGGTCAATGTACCAGCGCCAGTGCTGCCAAAGCAGTGTCCTGGCAAGGGTTATATCGAGCGGTTTGGTTATGCCAGCTGATTTGGTTACGCCAGTGGTTTGGTTATGCCGGGTGGTTCGTTTATGCCAGATGGCTTGACATTTCCTTCACAGCAGTCATTCTATGAGGAATTACGAACTAGTTCAGGGTGCCGGTGACAACATACTAACTCCTCCCAAAAGACACACCATGGGATCTTTAATGACCAACAAGGATCAGTGCTGGCAGATAGGATATCAAGATTAATGTCTGAACAACTTTGGTGCACATATTGATGCCTTTTCCTGCATGTGAAACACCAGAATGAGAGTTTATAACTCAGTTGGGATTCAAACACATGATAGACATCTCATAAACAAGTATACCAGTAGGATATCCTACCACCCCATTCCTCACCATGCATTGGCCTAAACTAGAATGGCACACGTAGAGCACTCTCATGTTCTACCACTATCCACTCGATATCCTACCACTCCTATATCCTACCACTATATCCTACCACTCGCATGTTCTCGTCTCGCATGTTCATTATGAACAAAAATTACCATCGTTAAATGAACACACGACTATTAAGGCCCACTGCTATTATGGCCCATATACCCGTAGTATCCATGCACCCTCTTATGTCACATCGTTTTTGGCATGGGTTATGATCGTCATATGTTTAATTTGTGACTCACATCGGGTCATAGATCAGATATATAAAGTTTCAGATTTTTCAGATAGATTTAAATTCAACCAATTATGGCTGAAATAGCACTTCACCAATCACATTATCGCTATCACCCTATATACCCCATGGCGAGTTGATGTTGAGCAGTTTCGGAGAAGATGATGTCCAATTTTCCCCTTTAATCCAATATGGCTGCCATACCATGTGACCAATGACATCACAGTTAGCAATAAAATATTCTCTATGGGGAGGCCCTCCGATGATTAAAGTTTTGCATCGACTGGACAAGCGGTTGCAGAGATAACCATTTTTGGATAAGGATTTAAAATTAAACCAATTATGGCTGGAATACCACTTCACCTATGACATAATCGTTATCACCATATATACCCCATGGGGAGTCGAAGACATATGCCAAGTTTCAATTTATTTCGTCGAGTGATTTTGGAGAAAACGATGTCCAAATCTTTTCCTTTCATCCAATTTTGCTTCCATACAATGTCACCTATTGCAATAGTCTCGCATCACCTTCGTGGCTAGACTAACAAAACAGAGCCCTGAGCGTAATGTTTTATCATACTGCTCAAGGCACAGGTAACCATTATAACGTTATCTTGAATTAAAAGCACGTTTATGGCCAATAATTAAAATCCTGCCAATTGAAAGAGGGAACGATGATGTTGAGATATTCAATACATAGGATGTGCAGCTGTCTCTTTATGGTGCTTTGGCTCTTGAAACTTGACTTACCATACATGCAATTAAAGTATTTTGCTTATCCAGGATGTATGCAAATGATTATAGATTCGTATGACAACTGTTGAAAGTTTGGTCAAAAAGAAAAAGAGAAGACGAAAAATCAAACGACCCACATTTCAATGACATCAGAATAAATAAATAAATAAATAAATAAATAAACGGTACATAGTCAGGCCTTTACAATCTGGTGTTTTTATGAAATGCAAATGGCCTCTAAGCTGCATTTATAGCATTTAAAATCCTCTTTGGTTCCGAAAGAGGGCATTAGTTTTCCTCCATTTGTCACTTTGGACATTTCCAAACTGATATGCCCTCCTCTGTGTTACAGAGTGTTCGTTCCGCGGAAGCAGTTTCTCGAGCTGGGGTCATGCTGGGCGGCTTGCCATCCCTCTCCCAGCAGTAGTCAGGGCAAGAATTTGTGATTTCTCCAGGGTGCTGGCAATAGCTCGCCTACTCTTCGCTAAGCACACCATGGGATCCATAATGTCCACCAAGTAATGCCGGTAGATGTGAGATGCTTGGGACATTTATAAAATAAAAATTCCTGACTTTCTTTTTTCGGAAAAAAAATTCTGACCCAGACTTTCTGCAATGTTGGAACAATCATGAAATTAAGGATTTGAATTAAACAGTTAAACTTGTAGTTTTATTCCCCACTCTACCCCCCCACCCCCCTGCAACCCACTCATACACACATGACTGTTTTGGTATGGGTACAACCGAAGCAGGATGGCCAACTTGATGTAAAGGCATCTTCACCACCAGCATACTGTGGGTGTGTTGCTTTGGGTTCTGTGATAGACCATGGCCTTATTTGGCTAACAAGCTCCTCTAAATTACGTGAGAAGCTTTTTCATTCAGCAGATATAGTGCTGCCAGCTCTGCAAGATAAATGGGGTAATTGGGCAGTGGCCTTCTCACTAGGATTTTAATCTACACTAACTAAACAGCACCGGTGGAATTCTATCATTAAAAATTTGTTTTATTACCATTTTCAGGCAAAACATGGACTTTGTGCTTTTGTGACTTGTTGCTCCATTTCGCTAATGGCGCTTCATTGAACCACAGCCGGTGAACCCCTCGCACAATATCGTCAAATAGAAAACGCATTTCCGGGGTCGCATCGCAGTTTGCACCACCAGATATGCATACCCCAGTTGTTATCACATAATACCAAAATGTTTTTTTTTTCCATTGGTCTTACCATGTACCTGTCATTGTCAATGTACCTTGCTCTTTGGTAGGATATAGTGGTAGGATATAGGAGTGGTAGGATAGTGGTAGGATATCGAGTGGATAGTGGTAGAACATGAGAGTGTAGCGAAAGTGTAGCGAAAACGTTTGTGCTGCTAAAGCAGGTCTCCTGGCAAGGGTTACACTGAGTGGTTCAATTATTCCGGATGGTTCTGTTAGGCCGGAAGCTTCAGTCAGGCCGGGAAGTTTAGTCAGGTTGGATAATTCAGTCAGGCTGGGTAATTCGGCCAGGCCCAGTAATTCGGTCAGACCTAGTAATTCGGTCAGGCCTAGTAATTCGGTCAGGCCAGGTGATTCGGTCAGGCCAGGTGATTCGGTCAGGCCAGGTGATTCGGTCAGACCTAGTAATTCGGTCAGGCCTAGTAATTCGGTCAGGCCTTGTGATTCGGTCAGGCCTAGTGATTCGGTCAGGCCTAGTGATTCGGTCAGGCCGAGCAATTCGGTCAGGCCAGGTGATTCGGTCAGGCCGAGCAATTCGGTCAGGCCAGGTGATTCGGTCAGGCCGAGCAATTCGGGCAGGCCGAGCAATTCGGTCAGGCCAGGTGATTCGGTCAGGCTGAGCAATTCGGGCAGGCCGAGCAATTCGGTCAGGCTGAGCAATTCGGTCAGGCCGAGCAATTCGGTCAGGCCAGGTGATTCGGTCAGGCCAAGCAATTCGGTCAGGCCAGGTGATTCGGTCAGGCCGAGCAATTCGATCAGGCCAGGTGATTCGGTCAGGCCGAGCAATAAATCAAACCGTCACAAATCTGCACTGTAACTGTCTAACAAGGTCTGTTATCATTGGCTGATGAAAACATGAACTTCTCATTAGCTGGAAAAACTACAACCTGCTGTGAATGTCTTTGCAGGCAGCGAGTGCATTGCGTCAATTTGAGCTCTCATTTAGATGTGGCGTTAAGTCGTCTGTCAAGTCCGCTCACATTCGCCTGTGGACGTTAAAGATGCTGAGATGCCTTTTGAAAAGAGTGCGCCATTGTGTGCCCCAATACCTTCAACCAAACTGTAAATCGTGTGCTCATCTGCACTGCATCGGTGGTAAAGCGTACAGCAACGCATTGACTGAATGAATGGTCAAGAGTGGATAGAGATAGCATAAAAGGCCATGTAGCAATACAGGACTTCAGTTAACGCAATGCGCAGCCTCCTTGAAGGTTTGCAGATTCCATTGAACCAGAATTGGAAGGGATGTTTGACAGATGGGAGAAAAATGAGACACGAATCGCAAATAAAGTTCTGACATGAAGTCAAACATGGATTATGCCCGTTGGAGTATAAATAGGCCAGACTTGATAATATAATAAACCCAAAGGCAAATGCCAATCAGAACGTTTGGCTTCTCAAATCTCGAAGGCTGGATCATTAGGGTCGACACAATTACAACATCTATAAACCCAACCGGGGTTGCCCATTGGTTTGTACAGCACGCAACGCCTGGCTGCAAGTTTGCATTATGTCGGAGAACGAACACTTGGCACAATGTTGGTTTTTGTCACCGGCTTCTGCTGTGTTAACCTCGGCATGACCTCACCCTCCACCAAAAGATAATAGCAGAAAAGCATCCAATTCCTAGGCCTGGCTCCAAGTCTGCCGGTGGAATTCAGCTCCACTCTGAAACTAAAAGATACATCCCACAAGCTTGCTCCCACCCAATGAGCCTGTGCAGCAGAGCACAACATTCAGATGAGTCATACCTCCTCTCGCTCCAGCAGCAGCAACTCGCTGTCTTCCAGGATGCAAAAGCGTTGCTTCCAATCCACACGCTCCGTTGCTGGGGATTGCCCACATGACATGTGGTGAGTGGCTGGACCCTTTACATCTGCAAAGCATGGTAGAGGAGGTGCAGTTAGGCCAAGGCAGGAATCAAAGCAGATACCAAACCGAATAAATTCAACTGCAAGAAAAAGCCTTTCGCTTCTCTCCGCTCCCAAGCATGCTCATTGTGTTTGGACCAAACTGCTGCCCTTAAAGGATGCAAACATCAGCAGAGACAGGAATGGCAACACAAAAGGGATTTGTCATTTTTGACACAACAGATTGCCAACAAAATATCATTGTCCTTTCATCAAATCTGGCATTCCTAAGGACCAAATAATGGTTTGGACTTTTAAAACATCTAATTTTTTTACCATGTGGATGGAATGGTATCATTTAGCCATTACGATGTAGAAGCTACTTGTTTGTTACGACCCTAATTTCACAGCACCACTGTGATTTCTAGAGGAAGTGTGGACTGGCCCTTCCTGGATTTCCACCGGTGCTTGGTCTTGGAAGGGATCTGAAGTGGCTTGGAGTCTATTCGGAATCAGGGAAGCTGCTTTGCAAATATCCTCCCCCCCATCCAAAACCTTTATCTTTTCTACCCCCGTTAATTCACTCCAGATCCACTTTTTTGAAATACCGACTTCTTTCCTGGAAGTCCTAGCAGTGTCCACGTGTTTTTTTTTTTTACCTCTCCAACCCCACCCTTCCCATGCCTCCTCCCCCCAAGCCCTCTCCCTCCCACAGATCTCCCGACGTCCCTGCTCTCCATCTTGTTTCCCTGCTCCCTTTATCATATGTTTTATGTTTTACGTGTCAGTTTGTCTTTTTGTGATTAATGCTAGCTCTTGCACGAGCCTCGATCTTGCATACAAAAAAAGAAAAGAATAATAAAAGATGAGCAATTTCTGAAATTGAAACCATTCTCTTCTGTTTCGTCGTTGTACTGCGCAAGACGATACATTTCGGCCGATGGACAAAAGTGACCCCCTTGATCAATCATCCATCAAAAGAGGTACCACATTCTTCCAGAGAAGTGGACATTGATTGTTTCTATCGGTGGTACTTTCCCTCACGTATTCTTGGCATTTCCCACATGCCAAGAAAGGTTTAAAAGTATCCCGTCTACTGCGAACGTTTTGTAATTCTCTTTGATGGGAATGAAACGCTATCACGACCACCACAACCACTACCATGATTATGGTTAGTGCCATAATCAACTCCACATTCTCGTGGGGTCAGCCACGGGTGAAGCTCTTGGCCAAAGTGTTTCACGAAATGGCTGGCCAGGGTGACGTCAACTGAAGGTGATTTTGGCAGGTGATGGAGCAGTAAAAGTGTAGCGAAAGCAGGTCTCCGAGCTAGTCGCCGAACAGGCTGCTGAGCATCTAAACAGTGGTGTTGATCACTGTTAGTGGGTTAGTTATCACGTACACAGCGTGGTCTACAAGCTTCCATGTCTAGCAGTCTAAAGAGCGAATTAATAAAGCAGCTTCGCTCTTCCAGCACCGACTAATCAAGCGCTCAATATGCACAGGGGAGATGGAACAGGGGAGATGGAACAGGGGAGATGGAACAGGGGAGATGGAACAGGGGAGATGGAACAGGCAATAAACCGTGGGATCGGGAGTAACACCGAGGCAAAGGGTTAAAATCTGCACGGCTACAGATCGGGCTATCCATGCAGACAGCCTCGGAATAAATGATATCAGAATTAGTACATGAAATGGCAGAACAACCCGATGCAGCCGTGCCTAAGATACAGAGGTGGTAACGTGCTGCTATGGTAACAAGATGTCCGCGGGTGTATTGCCATGGCAACATTGCCATTGAACGGTGATTTGTATCATTCCACTTTGGTAAAACCCAGGCCTGCACTCTGAATATGACGGTGAATCTCAAGTGACAAATTGTGACCATAGCTGTGAGTGACAGCACCGCATTTGCAAGGTCGGCTCAGAAACAGTGTGATTATGCAAAACAAAAAAGGCTAGATTATAATAAGCGATAAACTTGGAATAAGCTGTTTGTAGGATGGCAGGCCAGTTATAAACACAAACCAAGGGTGAACGAAGGAAGAGGGGTATGAAGCACGCCATGGTGTGTGGCTTGAGGCAGGCCGGGGTGTGGGGCTCTAGGTATGCCATGGTGTGTGGCATGAGGCAGGCCATGGTGTGTGGCTTGAGGCAGGCTGGGGTGTGTGGCTTGAGGCAGGCCTGGGTGTGTGGCTTAAGGCAGGCCTGGGTGTGTGGCTTGAGGCAGGCTGGGGTGTGTGGCTTGATGCAGGCTGGTGCGTGTGGTTTGAGGCAGGCCTGGGTGTGTGGCTTGAGGCAGGCCTGGGTGTGTGGCTTGAGGCAGGCCTGGGTGTGTGACTTAAGGCAGGCCATGGTTAAATGTTAGCTCTTTCACAAGCCTCGATTCAGTATACAAAAAAAAAAGAAAGAAAAAAAAAGGTGTGGGGCTCGAGGTAGGCCATGGTGTGTGGCTTGAGGCAGGCCTGGGTGTGTGGCTTGAGGCATGCCTGGGTGTGTGGCTTGAGGCAGGCCTGGGTGTATGACTTAAGGTAGGCCATGGTGTGGGGCTTGAGGTAGGCCATGGTGTGTGGCTTGAGGCAGGCCTGGGTGTGTGGCTTGAGGCAGGCCTGGGTGTGTGGCTTGAGGCAGGCCATGGTGTGTGGCTTGAGGCAGGCATGGGTGTGGGGCTCTAGGTAAGCCATGGTGTGGCTTGAGGCAGGCCTGGGTGTGTGGCTTGAGGCAGGCCTGGGTGTGTGGCTTGAGGCAGGCCTGGGTGTGTGGCATGAGGCAGGCTGGGGTGTGTGGCTTGAGGCAGGCCTGAGTGTGTGGCTTGAGGCATGCCTGTGTGTGTGGCTTGAGGCAGGCCGTGGTGTGTGGCTTGAGGCAGGCCTGGGTGTGGGGCTCTAGGTATGCCTGGGTGTGTGGCTTGAGGCAGGCCTGGGTGTATGACTTAAGGTAGGCCATGGTGTGGGGCTTGAGGCAGGCCTGGGTGTGTGGCTTGAGGCAGGCCATGGTGTGTGGCTTGAGGCAGGCATGGGTGTGGGGCTCTAGGTAAGCCATGGTGTGGCTTGAGGCAGGCCTGGGTGTGTGGCTTGAGGCAGGCCTGGGTGTGTGGCATGAGGCAGGCTGGGGTGTGTGGCTTGAGGCAGGCCTGAGTGTGTGGCTTGAGGCAGGCCATGGTGTGTGGCTTGAGGCAGGCCTGGGTGTGTGGCTTGAGGCATGCCTGTGTGTGTGGCTTGAGGCAGGCCATGGTGTGTGGCTTGAGGCAGGCCTGGGTGTGTGGCTTGAGGCATGCCTGTGTGTGTGGCTTGAGGCAGGCCGTGGTGTGTGGCTTGAGGCAGGCATGGGTGTGTGGCTTCAGTCAGGCCTGGGTGTGTGGCTTGAGGCAGGCCTGGGTGTGTGGCTTGAGGCAGGCCATGGTGTGTGGCTTGAGGCAGGCTGTGGTGTGCGGCTTGAGGCAGGCTGGGGTGTGTGGCTTGAGGCAGGCTGGGGTGTGTGGCTTGAGGCAGGTTGGGGTGTGTGGCTTGAGGCAGGTTGGGGTGTGTGGCTTGAGGCAGGCCGTGGTGTGTGGCTTGAGGCAGGCCGTGGTGTGTGGCTTGAGGCAGGCCGTGGTGTGTGGCTTGAGGCAGGCTGGGGTGTATGGCTTGAGGCAGGCCGTGGTGTGTGGCTTGAGGCAGGCCGTGGTGTGTGGCTTGAGGCAGGCTGGGGTGTATGGCTTGAGGCAGGCCAGGGTATGTGGCTTGAGGCAGGCTGGGGTGTATGGCTTGAGGCAGGCCGTGGTGTGTGGCTTGAGGCAGGCCGTGGTGTGTGGCTTGAGGCAGGCTGGGGTGTATGGCTTGAGGCAGGCCGTGGTGTGTGGCTTGAGGCAGGCCATGGTGTGTGGCTCAAGGCAGGCTATGGCGTGGGGCTCAAGGTAGGCCGCGGTGTGGAGCTCGGGACAGACCGCGGTGTGTAGCTTGAGGCAGGCAATGGTGTGGGGCTCAAGGTAGGCTGCGGTGTGGGGCTCAAGGTAGGCCGTGGTGTGGACCTTGGGACAGACCGTGGTGTGTGGCTTGAGGCAGGATGGAGTGTGTAGCTTTAGGCAGGCCAGGGTGTGTGGTATGACACAAGCCATGGTCTGTGGTCGGCTACAGTGCGGAATGGCTTGGAAAACGATGCAAGAACCATTATGCCAAACACAATCGAGGCTCGTGTAAGAGATGGCAAAGAGTAAAAAGGTATAAAAAAAACTGGTAGTGGAGAAACATTTGTATACGAGAATGGCACTCGGTGGAGCGCATACCTCCGCCAGGTTGAACAGTTTACGTTTTGTATCCCACTGATAGGTCATATCTGGGTCCGGACCTGAACCAAAATATAATCGGCTTGTTCTTGTCACTTACCCATCTCATCCACCAAGTTTTGTCATAAGTCATCCACAACTTCATGAAAAATATCACGTTATTTATCGTTTTTGGTCCTATTTCACAATGGTGAAGAATCACTTCAAAAAAAACTCTCATATCTAGATCCAGATTCGAATCTTCACCAAAATTGAATCAGTTCTTCCTCGGCACACACACAACCCGTCCACTAAGTTTCGTCCAAATATGCCCATAACTATTTGAGACTTCACGCTACATTTTTTTTTTACCATACCTCTCAATGGTGAAGAATCACTTTAAAAATTCTCAGATCCGGATCCGGATCCGGATCTTCATCAAAATCTAATCATTTCGTCCTTGTTACAAAGCCGACCACTCCACCAAATTACGTGTGAACCCATCTACAACCTTTTGAGATATCTTGTTCACAGACAGACAGCAAATAAACAGACAGACAGGGTGAAAATATAACCTCCAATAGTCTCCATCCACCTTCGGTGACGGAGGTAATACCAAGCGAGGAAGTGAACGAAAACAGGAAAACAGAAGTGAGAGAGGAGGGAAGGAAACACACTAACCTTTTGGTAAGAGGGTTGGGTTGTGGTAGAGCTAATGGTGGTATAAGAGATTGTGGGTGGGGATGGGAGATGACGTGAGTTGTTACTGCATCACCTACATCCTCGTTGTGAACATGTGCAAGAATGAATCCCAAATTTGAAGCATTCTCGTACAAACCATCAGTGAGAGAAGGAAAAATATCAAAGACTTGGTATGCAAAACACATCCTCAGCGGTAACGCAGCGATAAACATCTCCTGTAAAAAGTGCAAGATGCAGTCATCGGACAGCAAGCCGAGACAAAACGAACAGACCATGTCCAGAGAAATGGAGAAAAGCCAAGCAAAATGATAATGAGCGTGCTGTCCTGGTAGAGACCCCATGGCTTCATTCGAAGAATAGCAAGATCTATTTTTAACATTCATCTCAGGCTCATGAAAGAGCTTTAAATACATAAATCACACGTTGGAGGAATTGACATCATGGAGCACGTGTGCATCTTTACGTTAATCACATGGACACCATTGTTGGTAAAAGATAAATAGTCCGTTTATGGGATTTGACATACAAGCATCACAAGATAAAGGCTCGGACAGCAATCCCAAATCGGGCAACAGAACATTCGGATATGTCTATGGACAAATTACAGGTTATAGGAAGGAATACTGATCACGTGCCCTGCAGGAGACTCCATTTCGGGCTTAAAGGTAGCATACTACTCCATTTAGGGTTTCAAGGTAGCCTACCACTCCATTTAGGGTTTAAAGGTCGCCTACTACTCCATTTAGGGTTTAAAGGTAGCCGACTACTCAATTTAGGGTTTCAAGGTACGACTCAATTTAGGGCTTAAAGGTACGACTCAATTTAGGGCTTCAAGGTACGACTCAATTTAGGGCTTCAAGGTACGACTCCATTTAGGGCTTCAAGGTACGACTCCATTTGGGGCTTCAAGGTACGACTCCATTTGGGGCTTCAAGGTACGACTCCATTGAGGGCTTCAAGGTACGACTCCATTTAGGGCCTCAAGGTACGACTCCATTTAGGGCCTCAAGGTACGACTCCATTTAGGGCCTCAAGTTACAACACCATTTAGGGCCTCAAGTTACGACTCCATTTAGGGCCTCAAGGTACGACTCCATTTAGGGCCTCAAGGTACGACTCCATTTAGGGCCTCAAGGTACGACTCCATTTAGGGCCTCACGGTACGACTCCATTTAGGGCCTCAAGGTACGACTCCATTTAGGGCCTCAAGGTACGACTCCATTTAGGGCCTCAAGGTACGACTCCATTTAGGGCCTCAAGGTACGACTCCATTTAGGGCCTCAAGGTACGACTCCATTTAGGGCCTCAAGGTACGACTCCATTTAGGGCCTCAAGGTACGACTCCATTTAGGGCCTCAAGTTACGACTCCATTTATGGCCTCAAGGTACGACTCCATTTAGGGCCTCAAGGTACGACTCCATTTAGGGCCTCAAGGTACGACTCCATTTCGGGCTTCAAGGTACTACTCCATTTCGGGCTTCAAGGTAACAGCACTTGTTCCGGGTTGAGTTGCCTTTGAGTTTTGACTGTGAGGTTTTCTCATCCATGAACTTCTGTCGAATCTCTGTGGCCAGATTCAAGATAAACTCCCTCCTACTGACATTTTCGCCAGTGCATTCCATGTACAAAACAAAGGAATTGATGGCTGCCAAGTCAAGGATGTAAAAATATAGTAACTGGCCACCAGGGAGAGCTAGATTTTACTGAATACCGGCGGTGCCATCTGCTCTGTAACATCCACTCCGCACTTTGTCTGCTTATAGAAAGCACTGTACTGCATCTGTTTTTTTCTTTCCTGTACTGTTCACACCAACAGACATGTGATGAGAACTGATAACTTATGGTACTACTCCATAGTAATAAAATTATCAAATCATATATTATGGATAATGTGCTGTCGGCAAAATGCTCAATACCTTTTACTCAAACTACCAGGTGGGTGTGAGGATGCTTTCCTATAGTTCATTCAAGGAAAAAAAGAATAATGGTGTGGGAATGCTTTCTGGGAGCTAACTTTGCATAGTATAATAATAGTTATTTCCCATCTTGCATGTTTAGAATAAGTGTGAGGTAATTTAATTGGGATACAGGATATGCGTCGCTATATGAATAGAAAGCTGCTGTCTTCCCTCCCCTAATGTGTCTAAAACCGACATCTCTTGATACCCTTTTAATGTTTTATCCCTTAGAAATCTGTCATACATGTGCGTTTTGGAGGAAAGATATGCTGTAGGCACAAGTTTTGGTGCAAAACTACGGGATCGGCATAAAGGGTGTGTCCCCACCATATTTGTAGAATTAGCATGAGGTTCAAGGGTGGGGGAGCACCTTGAGCAATGGCCGGACTGCCAATCTATCAAGACGCTGATGCGGCGCTGCATCATGGGGCAGAGCATGGGCCAAGGGAATATAGGTGGGGGCAAGAGGGAGCTCCAAATGTTGAACCTTGAACTTTGAGGTAGAATGGCTATGAGGTTCCCCTTCCACATATAGTTGTCACGGCAGACCAATTCTGCCGTTCAAATATCTCCCATCTCTCCCCCACCCCCATCCCCACGGGGATCTCTACAACCTTCCATGATTAGCCTCCGCTCCCGCATCTTATACGCGCTGGAACCTAGCTGCCTTACGGACTATCAAGCCATGTGGAGGTTACTCCCTCGAGGCCTGTTTTGCTCCATAGAGGGCAGCGAGGGTATTTCAGTCTTGGCCAGTTCTCTTGTCTATTTACTGAGGTGTGAAAGGGGGCCCATTAAGTAGTTGAGTAAATTAAGGATCTGCCTTCTCCGTCTGTTGACTCGGAGCACATAGCATATGGGTTTGTGGGTTTATTAATAATTGCATTGCTTCCGTTTTGAATTCCCGCCCCAGGTTGTCCCCAATACACTTTATGAATCCACTTTGTCTCTGGGTGAATTAGTTAGTCTCTTGGTCGCTGGTGTTGGGAGTTATACACGTCCATTAGAGAACAGATTGGGCTCCAGCGATTAGCGCCCAGGACGAGACTGTGCCCGAGTACAGCAAATTTTGCTGGCATCGCTAATTAACCTCGCCAGAGGAGAGGGTGTTGCATTTGAGTCCGTTTGTTTGTTTGTTTGTTTGTTTGTCCGCACAGAATAAATTTGATTTTCTCTGCAACCGTTAGTCCAATTGACAGGAAATTTCACCATAGGTGCACCTTCACCTGTAGACTTTTTAAATGACAATTATGACGTCATGGGTCACGTGTCCTGCAGGAGACTCCATTTAGGGCTTAAAGGTAGCCTACTACTCCATTTAGGGTTTAAAGGTCGCGTACTACTCCATTTAGGGTTTAAAGGTAGCCTACTACTCCATTTAGGGTTTAAAGGTAGCCTACTACTCCATTTAGGGTTTAAAGGTAGCCTACTACTCCATTTAGGGTTTAAAGGTAGCCTACTACTCCATTTAGGGTTTCACGGTACGACTCAATTTATGGCTACAAGGTACGACTCAATTTAGGGCTTCAAGGTACGACTCAATTTAGGGCTTCAAGGTACGACTCAATTTAGGGCTTCAAGGTACGACTCCATTTAGGGCTTCAAGGTATGACTCCATTTAGGGCTTCAAGGTACGACTCCATTTAGGGCTTCAAGGTACGACTCCATTTGGGGCTTCAAGGTTCGACTCAAATGCAACTTCAAGGTTCGCCGCCATCTTGGAAAAACCGTAAAACTTTGCACCTCGATATCTCCGAAAGCACTGTATAGAAAAAAATTGAGACATGGCTCATTGTAAAGAACTCTCCATGGGGAATAAAATATCTTAATGATGATGTCATAGGTGCCTCCATTATGACGTCATAATTTGACAAGTACAAAACTTCATCCGATCAAGATGGAATTTCTTGAGCATAATCTAGGGATAAATTGGTGGAGAAAAAAAAATAATGAAGACGTCATCGGTCACGTGGTTCGGCCGCCATATTTGTTTGAACACAAAAGCCTTAAAATCCACTGAAAACACATCCCTGGCGAGGGTCTGCAATCTCTGATTGCTCTTTGTTGTTAGGATAATCGGATGTACGGCACCATTTGCGAATCGTCTGATTGGCTCAGGTGTTCTACTGGAGCCCGGTAACGTGGCAAACGGGCCCCAATACCTGCTCGGAGCACCAAAATCAGTTGACAAGCCCTTGTTTTAGTTCTCTCAATTTTTTTTCTTTGCAGATCGAAGCTCATAGAAGAACAATTTCATCGATATGGGAAGAAATCCTGTCTTTACACTGCTTGGTGCTCCAAACACACTTCCACCCACAAACCCCCACCCCAAGCACAAATATTTGTTAACATCATGTTCGTTCACAGTAAATTGGACTCCCAGACGATAGGATGGGGGATGAGGGGGAGGGAGGGTGGACAAATGATCGATACATTTGTGAGACATAATGTTGTCTCACAAAGAGACAGATCAATCCATTAGACAATCAGCTTGGCAGCTACTCTACAGGTGGTACTCACAAATAGCCATTGGACAGTCCATCAAATATGCCAAGAGTACACATTCCAGCCACCCAACAAGCAAACCATCCAATGAGCCAATCAGCGATAAGAACCGACATCACAGCACTGCAGCACAAAACTTTCCATTACCTCCAGGATTGGAGGTAATGTGCTAACAGATTACAATTGGGGAGGGTAACCAGGTGTGGGATTCTGGAAGAACACGTGAGACCTGGGCAGGCCGAGAAAGTATGAAGGGAGGGTGGACTGAAACATTGCCCCACGACTTCACCCAAACCAGAAGTTACATACACACGTGACAGGCAACAAAAGGCAGCACAAAGCCATTTATATTTAATTGCAGTTTAAATTATATAAAAGTCATTGAAGCCGGATGTCCCATGCCGGCTAATTAATCAGAGGATAGAGGACAGAGATGAAAACCGGCTTCAGCCTGCCAGCTAAATCAAACATGTGGGAGGAGGGGAAAGTGGGGAAGGGAGGAGGTTGTGTGATCCTCAAATGCATGACACCACCAAAGGTTATACAGGTGACAGGGGGGGAGCAATCTCTATCAAACTCAACTCTGCAACAAGCACTTCATTGGAATTACGTTTTTCAACAGTTGGCCGCATTTCACGCAAAAAGACCGAGGAATTTGAAGCCTGTTGTTGGCTTAACGGTTAAGGTGGTTGGCTTGAGATCTTAGGGTCCAGAGTTTGCGCCACCGTCCTGCTGTTGAATTAACACCAGGTGGGTTGACTCAGCCTGTCATCCTTCCGAGGTCGAAAAATTAGTACCAGATGACTGGTTATATATAGAGAGAGGCATTGTATCAGTGGCAGCCGCACCACCAGAAAAATGATGCAACCAGCAGCCACAGGCTGCACACGATCTGTCATTCAGGAAATTGTGACTGCTCTTCTTTCCTATCAAACTCAGCTCCTAAATCTCCTCCTGTGTTCCCGAGAGTAAGGTGGTCGTTTGAACGAGGGAATTCTAATGGAAGGAAACTTCTCAGGGACGCACATATCTTCCGAAATTCGTAGGAAATTTCCTTTGATGACCTCCAGACAATCCTCTCGACCTCTTTGCTGACAATGCAAAACAATGTCCAACTCCAGTTGCATGGTATATGTTGTCTTCACCTTGTCTGTTTGTCTTTAAGTCTCATATTCTAGTTTAGTACAACAAACAACACAAGTACGACTGCTCCGTCAACGACCCCGGATCGTTCGCACCTTCTTATTGGGTTGCCAGGGGAAATTGTTGTCCCAAACGTTTCATGAACTGGCTAGCCAGGCCTGACTTTTGATTTGAGTCGATATCCATCTATTGCGTGACACATGCAAATGTCTGTGCAAGGCAACTCACAGGTAAGATTCTGCACGAGGCTCAGAGGAAACACGTCATCATGAGACAAAATTGGATCAAGCATCCTCCCCCTGTCACTTTCACAAAGAATACTCAGTGATCTGAAAGCAATTTTGAAAGACTGAACGTTTGTTAAAACGGTGTAATCAATCACATTTGCAATTTTAACTGCAATTTCTCATCTGCATGAGTATGACTGGGCTAAATCAACAACTTCGCCCTCTCTATTACTACAAGTGCAACACATTTGCTCCTCCAATCTTCATAAACATGCCGAGGAGCTTCTCGACCACCACCACTCTCCAGCACTCTCCACAACCCCACACTCAATCCAGGAGAGCTCGAGCCATTACCTCCCATATTGCGTTTTCACATACTAGTACACCCGCAGACTCCGGGAGGGGCAGAAAGGGTCATTCCTCTTTGGGGTATATAGATTACAGTCGATCTATGGGCGGGTCTCAAGAACATTGGGTGTGTGTTCATTTACCAAGTTTCTTGTGAAGAGATCGCCAAGTGGTTTAAGCATTCGAGCAAGCACTCCATTCAAAACCGTTAAGGAACGGCTGGCTTGGCAAGCGCAAGCTAGCTGCTGGTAAAGGAGCACAACCCGAGCTTCTCCCTTTCAGTTTCGTATCAAACAGCAGGAGCGAGGTTCAAAGGTTTGCTACGAAAAATGCCACGGTAGCAGCAGAAAGGGCTATGTTATTAACCCAACATTTGTGGGTTATATAGAGTACAGTAGATCTTCGCTCAGGTCTGTAAGTAAACCTTAATTCACGGATGTCGGGATTCCTCCAAATTTCTTCATTTAGTGTTATAAAGGGCATTAGCGACTGTTTCAAAAGCTAAGCATACGTGTTTGTGGTGTATAATATTTTTACTTCCTGTAGAGGCAGTTGCTCCCACAGAAACGCCATTATAATTACTAGGGCATGCCCGTACTATATCTATATCTAAAATTATATCCCCCCCTCTATTTACATGAAATGGTTTGGTCCATGAAATGTTTTGGTCCATTCGCAACGCCAAAGCGAACGGCGAACGCTTTACATGAAATGGTTTGGTGCATGAAATGTTTTGGTCCATTCGCAACGCCAAAGCGAACGGCGAACGGCTTGCGAGTACAGTGACAATCCCCCCGGGGTTTTTATTAGTTTTAAAACATAGTTTAACGCCAACATAGCGCCAACATAGTTTGCAAACGTGAAATAAATGAATACGCTCTCAAATGTGCCATCCGAGGCAGAGTGTGTCCGCCACGTTCGGCACACGCGATAGCTCGCTGCTCTCTGATTGGTTGAATCGTTTTTTGGACATAGCTCGGTAAGTAATTGTCCGATTAATATGAAACCTTGAAAAGGCACATCCTCGGGTCCCCAGCAATATACCTGGCAAGTTTAAAGTATATCGGACCCGTGGTTGTCGAGAAACAGCGGTCACAGACAAACGTACAAACAAACAAACACACAGAGATTAGTGGAATTATAGATAGATAAGCTATTTATACACGTTATCACTGCAGGAAAAACGCCTTGGGGAAGTGGGACATTATCAGTATTAATATTGTTTTGTAATAACATTAACAATATGCGATTATCATAAATTTTGTTTTTAAAAGCGTCTTTGGAAAAACGCCACGATAAATCTTCTTCTTTGGAAAACCGCCACGATAAAGCTAATTTGACATTTATATACACCTCAACGTGCAACCCCATTGAAGGCAATTGTGGGCAAACTCGCTCGGGGGGAGAAACCCCCCTTGGGGAGGGGGGGGCGGGAATGAATGCGCTACAACCTTCATTGTGGAACCCTTCGTCATCCTGTTAAGTTTGGTTGAGATTGGATAAGTAACAACAGAATGTCTCGGCGTCAAAAATTCATCAGACAGACAGACACAAATGGCGTATTTTAGTATGATTTACCCTGCACTCGTGAAGCCAAAAGCAGGGTTAGGCATTCGGGTGCATGTGTGCATACGTGTGGCGTACGTGTCGGCATTTTTAAAATTCATTTTCTCGGCAACCGTTAGTCCGATTGACACAAAATTTTACCAAAGAAGTGCCTCTGCCTGTATAATTGTTTATTCATAATGATAACGTCATAGGTCACGTGATACAGACGCCATCTTGGAAAAACGTTACATCTCGGAAAACGAAAAACGTTATCTATCACCCAAACCGCTCAATGGAAAAAATTGAAACATGGTTCATTCTCAAGTACTCCCCATGGGGAATAAGATGTTTCTCTGCAACCGTTAGTCCGATTGACAGGAAATGTTTTGTTTGTTTTGGTTTGTTTTTTTTGTATACAGGATCGAGGCTCATGAAAGAGCTAACAATAATCACACAAAAAAATCAAACAGACACACAAAACATATAATAAGGGGAGCGGTAGACAAGATGGGGAGAGAAGAGAAAGCACACAAACAACATTTGAGAGCAGGGACATCGGGAGATCTGTGGGAGGGAGAGGGCTTGGGGGGAGGAGGCGTGGGAACGGGGGGTGGGAGGGGTGGGAGAAGTATAAAACACAAGGACACTGCAAGGACTTCCAGGAAGAAAAAGTTGATGATGACGTCATCGGTGCCTTCATTATGATGCCATAATTCAGCAAGTACAACACTTGATCTAATCAGTATGAATTTTTTTTCTACAAAGCTTGGTCGGATTGACACAAACTTTTCACAATAGGAGCGCCTCCTCCTGTATAATATTTTAATGATAATTATGACGTCATAGGTCATGTGGTACATGTGGTCATGTGGTCATGTGGTCATGCGCCAACTTGGAAAAACTAAAAAACGTTGCACCTCCAAATCTCCAAAACCGCTCCAAGGAAAAAAATGAAATGTGGCTCATTGTAAAGAACTCCACATGGAGAATAGGTGTTGTTAACGAGATGACGTCATTGGTGCCTTAGTTATGACGTCATCGTTTGACAGGGACAATGCTTCGTCTGATCAGTTTTAAATTTCTTGAGCGTGATGTACGCTACAATTATATTAGAGAATATAAATTTATGATATCATCGCTCACGTGATCTGGCAGCCATATTGGATCAAAGAAAAAAAATGTTCAAAAACAGAAGAGCTGGCTCGCACCAAGTTGACTGCTCAGGGTAAGTATTCCATGAATACCATCTTGTTGATTTCGTTATTCTTACTCGGCATGCTCATCCTACTGCAGGCCATTTTGAAACATGAACCCCAGGCTCTCGTCGTATTTTCCTTCTTTGCAGAAAACCGAGCTTCACACATAAACATGCAATACGTTTGTGAAGTACAACATGCGGTCTTTTGATTAAATCCATCAGCAAAGCGACGGGAATGCACCTAACGCACTGCCAGTCGTGCTCGAAGCGTGCAAGGTCGTTCAATTTGCCAAAACCTGAGGTTACCTTCAAACGCACACCCACCGACAAACAAGTTCCAATACAGTCAAAACCAAAAGATAGAAATGACCCGATGGGAACGACGAGTCTGGGTTCGAAACCCCAAACGCATTCCCATGGATGCCTGACAATTGCTTCGAAATGGGGGGAGGGGGGGGGGGGATGGGGGGAACAAGATTACGGACGCACAACAAAACAGGAGGTAAATTGTCGTTTATGCAACGGATTCTTAAGGTATGGCATTGCGCCTTATCTCTTTTACACAACAGGCAATTCGGCAAGTGTTGGTTTCCATCACCGTTTCACTTTGATGCGATTGGATCTATGGCCTACCAGAGACGCCACTTTAACTGTGGTGAGAACTGGATTTATTGCACTCTAATAACATTGTGAACCATTTCCAAATTGAGGAATCCTGTTGCTGCAGTAGCGGCCTGGAATGGCGACATGAAGTCAGCAAGTTACACAACTTGACTCAAAGTGCCTGCCTGAGGCACCAGGCATGCTATTGTTTACCTCTACATGGAAAAGAGTTCGCAGCTTATATGTGATAGATCGGACAACTTATTTCTAAGAAACGTCCAGAACTAATAATAATAATAACAAGAAAGAGCAATCAGAGATTACAAACCCTCGCCAGGATGTATTTTCAGTGGTTTTTAAGGCTTTTGTGTTAAAACAAATATGGCGGCTGAACCACGTGACCGATGACTTCATCATTATTTTTTTTCTAAACTAATTTATTCCTAGATTATGCTCAAGAAATTTCATCTTGATCGATGAAGTTTTGTACTTGTCGAATTATGACGTCATAATGGAGGCACCTATGACATCATCATTAAGATTTTATTCCCCATGGAGAATTCTTTACAATGAGCCTTGTCTCCATTTTTTTATATTCAGCGCTTTCGGAGATATAGAGGCGCAAAGTTTTTTGGTTTTTCCAAGATGGCGGCCGAACCAGGTGACCTATGACGTCATAATTATCATTAAAAATTCTACAGGTCGAGGTCCACCGATGGTGAAAATTTCCTGTCAATCAGACTAATGGTTGCAGAGAAAATCATATTTATTCTGTGCAGACAAACAAACAAACAGACAAACAAACAAACAAACAAACAAACGGACTCAAATGCAATACCCTCTCCTCAGGCGAGGATAGCAACAACAACAACAACAGCAACACCTAAAGAGTTCATAGAACACGATACCCTGCGCAGTGTTCAGGTCTTTACAGGAGGGCCTTTTTGATTGTGGGGGCTACATTCTTGAAAATCACCGTGAACCGCAAATCCACAAACTTAGGGAGTAATGGGGGAAATAGGGTTAAGTTAGGGACTCCAACTTTGTCCAAACTGTACCCTTAATTAACATGTTTGTGCTATTTTTTCATGAATCAAACAGTTAAGAACATCAAATAATGTTGTTTATTATTCTTATTCTTATTATTTTGCAATGCAGCCTGTGACTGCTGGTTGCATCATTGCTCGGAGCACGGCTGTGCCGCTGATGCTGTGCCACCCTATTAGCAGCAAGCTGGTACTCATTTTACCGGCCTTGGAAGGATGACAGGCTGAGACAACCCACCTGGTGTTATGTAATGGCGCGACGGGGACTCAAACTCAAGACCTCAAGATCTTAAGCCTGGCAACTTTAACCATTAAGGTTAAGCCAACACCAGACCTACTTCGTTGTATGAAGGACGTAAAATAAAGTTCATTTCCTTGAGTTATTAAACAGGAACCTAAACGCTAATCTATCCCTCGATACCCTACAGAATAGATATTATGTGTCTTTTTCCGATATGCGATTTATAAAGTGGGTAATTTAGCGAATAAAAGTCGAAATCTGAACGCTTAGCCGTGACGCCACTTTCAGAAGTCAACCACCTTATCCGTACTATCGACGGGTTACATCGCGGTACAATTTAACTCAAATTGTGAATAATTTTTGATTTTCCACAAATATGCTGTGTCGATGCATCCTTGGTGGTTGTCATAACACAAACTGAGATGGTTTCATGCTATGCCAATGGCCGAAATACCCGAAGTTTGCTAGTAATTGCACGAGGTTTGCCCGAAATACCCGAGTATGGATCGGGCGGACAAAATGTTTGCTTTTGTGCTCGGAACATTTTACAGAGCACTGTTATGAAACAATAGAGATGGCTATAAATCTTGCGGTTATCCGCCACGATTGAGGATGCCATCCCCACAATTAAGCAGAACAAACAGCCGATGCTCGAATCTTTTCCGGTAAGTAACAAACCAACCAACCAACATACTTGCCGGAATCTTTTCCGGCAAGTAACAAACGGACTCAAATGCAATACCCTCTCATCAGGCGAGGGTAACAAGAAAAAGACAAAATGTCATAGCCCCATGGTTTTAGTAAATTGGCTGTACGGAGTTAAAGGCCGCCAGTCGGCCATCTTTGGTCGATTGCAAAACAAAATCTTCTGCATATGTATACTCTCATGTATTGTATTTGTGCCATTTTGAACAATATCGGTCCATGGCCGAGAAATGGTTGGGAACACATTTAAGGAACAAAATGGCCACCAGTCGGCCATCTTGGATCTGATCTAAAAAAAAAAAAAATGGCGGGCATATGTAACCCATCATTCATTTTCTGTGTGCCAAGTTTGAAAAAGATCGGTAAATGCATCTCAAAGAAATGGTTGAGGACGCGGTCAATATCTTCTTTTTTTTTTACAACTAAAATGGCCACAAGTCTACCAGTCAGCCATCTTTGATCAGATCGCAAAATAAAGCGAGCTTCACGTATATGCCGTCATGTTCTGTGCTTGTGCCAAGATTGAACACAATCGGTCCATACATCTCCGAGATATAGTTGCGGACGCACGCACGCACAAACTGACGGACGTACAGACGAGACCCAATCCATAAGCCCCCATTTTGGACCAAGTCTAACGGTAGCTAATACTAAGATGAGTTCCATTCCACGGGATGTCAATGCAGGTGGAGGGAGGCCATTAGGCCCATAAAATCTGTGCAATGGTTACCAACATATGGCTGTTTGGCCATACTCTATCCTTTTTAAATGCTGACCATCAAGCAAGGAAGCAGCACGTATCATTTTTATCCTGAGACACAAATCCCAAGAATGTTGAAGATAATCCGCGAAGGTCGATGAAAGTCCCGGAAATTGCGAGACAAAACCCGCGAATGTTGACCATAATCCGCGATGGTCGATGAAAATCCCGTGAATGTATGCCATGGCATTGTTTCAATGGGGGAAAAGGGGGATACGTTATAGGTTCCCAGCGGTTCCTGATTCATAGAGGAAAATAATTAAAGTTTAAAATGTTTTTGACCCAAATGCACATGATTACAGTTTCACAAAAAAAGATTACAGTTTCACAAAAAATGATTACAGTTTCACAAAAAATGATTACAAAAAATAAATAAAAATAAACGACAACACCATATACCATTTCCAATTTATTGAAGGACTGCACTTACAGTTTATTAATAGTGCTTAACCATACCGCACCATTAAAGTAATATGAATATGCATTGCGTAGAGTGAGAGCTTCATCGACAATAGTCAGTCGATCGAGTACGCAGCTAGGCTAGGCTAGGTTGTTTGCTAGGCTAGGTAGGCCTAGCCAATGTAGGTAGGTTGGCTAGGTAGGCTAGGCTGGGTTGTTTGATCTTGGGCTTAGAATCAAAATTCAAATTAATTTTATTGAATGGATAGATTGGGATAGAATCCAGGACTTACCTACTGTAGACTATATAATCTAGACTTCCAGGCGACTGGACCAGGTACGTAGGTCCGACTGGCAGGTACGTACTGAAATCGGTGTACCTGGCTTAAATGAAGTCGGTGTAGCTGGCGGAAAACTGAAGCCGATGTAGCTGGTGGAAAAAAGAAGCCGGTGTAGCTGGTGGAAACGAGCGTTACGCCTAGTAGTGTAGCAGCATAGCAAACCTGTTGTGCATTTTGTGATACAAGCACCAAATTTGGCACAAATGTACATTAATATGTTGCGAACATTTTCAGATATTGGGCCACTTGAAATTCCGTAATTTTTTTTTTCAAATTTTTTCAAATTTCGTAATTTCAAATTTTTCGGGTGACACCGTCACAATTTCGGTCTTCGAGGCCGGCCGATATAGTGGGGCGGCTTAGCCCAAATATTCAAAAGAATTGTGCATTTTGTGATACAAGCACCAAATTTGGCACAAATGTACATTAATATGTTGCGAACATTGTGTGGTCAGCAATGAAGACGAGAGTCTGAATTACATGTATGCAAAAGACCTTGTGAACCAGTGAAGCAAATACACGGGTAAGCATGAATTAAATCTAGGGCATAATATAATTTCCATGATGTTTACCTCTACACTCAATGGTGGAAGGAGGTAATGTTTTGATCCCAGCTTGTCTGTATGTCTGTTTGTCTGTTAGTCCACAAAATTCCAGACAAAGCTTGTAGTAGTGGTAGTTGTAGTGGTAGTGGTGATAACAGAAATTGTTATATAGAACTGAACTTATATTATTATTATATGCAGAAAATAACTTCATTTCTATATGCCCTGCAGTGGACAGGTTAATTGGTTTATGCACTGAAGGGGTCACCCTGGTGTGCACTGCTGTGTTCTGCCTCACTGAGTTGTTCAGGTATGATGTACTCAGCACAAGCTTCCGGTCGGCCCGGAGGTGAGGGTGCGGGGCCTGTCACGGAACGTCAAAACAAACGGCCTGCCGGGGCCGCCAAAAAGTCGGGCGTGAGGGGCGCGTCCACTAATGGAACGCCTCTCGCTTCCCAGATCGAGGGCCACGTGGTCAGGAGAACCTCGTCCGTTCCGGTCACACTTTGCCTATCGGCCGGCCTCGAAGACCGAAATTGTGACGGTGTCACCCGAAAAATTTGAAATTACGAAATTTGAAAAAATTTGAAAAAAAAAATTACGGAATTTCAAGTGGCCCAATATCTGAAAATGTTCGCAACATATTAATGTACATTTGTGCCAAATTTGGTGCTTGTTTCACAAAATGCACAATTCTTTTGAATATTTGGGCTAAGCCGCCCTACTATAGGTCCCCCGTCAGTGAAGTGATGTGAGTTGACAAAGTGGGAGACGCAAGGCGGCCATCTTGGATTTTGACGTGGCGACCCAATTTTCAATAGCGTTCTTCCTTATGCATAGATACACCCACACACCAGATTAGAAGTTAGTAGTTCGTTTATATTTCAAGATATTTCGCTCACAAGGTTCAGACATATATATGGTGGCAGCCATCTTGGATTTTGACGTGGCGACCCAATTTGCAATAGCGTTCTTCCTTATGCCGAGATACACCCACACACCAGATTAGAAGTTGGTACTTCGCTTATTTTTCAAGATATTCCGCTCACAAGCTGGTAGCACGGGCTTTCGCAATTGTACATTGCCTTCGCATGTCGCATTTTATCACCCGCAAAATAGCGAATTCCGCGAATAGCGGGGTGCGACTGTATATATATACACATATATATTTATATATATACATATATATATTTATACATATACATATACATACAGTTGTGTCCAAAAATATTGGCACCCTTGCACTTTTTTCAAATAACTCACAAATTTCTCTAAAAAGAAGTTGAAATTGACAAAAGTATTGAGTCTCCACAATTCTTTATTTCACTGTCAATATTACAGAACCTTTGTCTTTTATTCAGAACTTAATATATCCTTGTAAATCAGAAAATAAAAAGAAATGCCATTGACAAAATTATTGACACCCTTGACTTAATATTTGCTATCACAGCCTTTGGACAAAATAACTGCAGTCAAGCACTTCCTATAGCTATGAATGAGCTTCCTACACCTCTCTACTGGCAGTTTGGCCCACTATTCTTGTGCAAACTGCTCCAGTTCACCCAGATTTGAAAGGTACCTTCTCCCAACTGCTGTTTTAAGATCTCCCCACAGGTGTTCAATGCGATTTAGATCTGGACTCATTACTGGCCACTTCAGAACAGTCCAGCGTTTTGTCTTGAACCATTCCTGGGTGCTTTTTGAAGTGTGTTTGGAGTCATTGTATTGCTGCAAGACCCATGACCTTCGACGGAGACCCAGCTTTCTGACACTGGGTTGAACACTGCGCTCCAAAATGCCTTGGTAATCTCCTGATTTCATGATGCCATGCACACATTCAAGGCGCCCAGTGCCAGAGGCAGCACAGCAAACCCAAAACATCACTGAACCGCATCCATGTTTGACTGTAGGGAAGGTGTTCTTTTCTTTGAAGGCTTCATTTTGTTTTCTATAAACACAGAGATGATGTGCTTTACCAAAAAGCTCTAATTTGGTCTCATCTCTCCACAGGACATTCTCCCAGAAGGATTTTGACTTGTTCCGGTGTGTTTTGGGTCTCTCTCTCTCTCTCTCTCTCTCTCTCTGAGTCCCTCCTGGGTCTCATCCCATAGAACCCCCATTCATTGAGTTTGCGACAGATGGTGCGAGTTGAAACTGTCGTACCTTGTGTCTGAAGGTCAGCTTGAATCTGTTTGGCAGTTGTTTTGAGGTGCTTTCTCCGCCATTCAAACATTCCTTCGCTGCAATCTTCGATCAAGTTTTCTCTTACGGCTACGTCCAGGGAGTTTGGCTAGAGTGCCATGGGCCTTAAACTTCTGGATAACATGTGTATGGTGGACACAGGAACATCAAGGTCTCTGCAGATGGACTTGTAGCCTTGATTGTCCAATCCATGCTTGGCTACAATCTTGTGTCTGACCTCCTCAGACAATTCTTTGGTTTTCTTTCTTTTCTCCATGCTCATTGCGGTACATACTACTGTGTTCAAAAAGTATCCGACCTTTATTTTTCGTGCGTATAAAAAAAGAAGCTAGGGAGGCGTTGATTGGTGCACGTATGTCGGCGATCCTAATGCATACGCGTGAATTTTTTCCCACCTGCAGAAGCTGTCATTCGAAGGCAGACCGCCGATGAGTGAGGACATGTAAGTGAGCGCCGTCGGATTTTCGTTTTTGACAAAATGACGGAAAAACTTGAACAACGCTACTGCATCAAATTTTGTGTAAAGCTTGGCGATTCCCAAGTGGAAACGATCCGCAAGATTCAACACCGTTCATTCCATTATGAAGGAGAATTTGGGCTTCAGGAGAATCTCAGCGAAGTTCGTACCAAAGCTGCTAACGATTGAGCAGAAGCAACTCCGTTTGGAGATCGCACAGGACATGCTGGAGACTGAACAGCGATCCCAGCTTCCTCAACACAGTGATCACTGGCGATGAGTCCTGGGTTTATGGGTACGACCAAGAAACCAAGTTGCAGTCATCACAATGGAAGCATCCAGCATCCCCGAGGCCAAAAAACACAAAATTTGATGCAGTAGCGTTGTTCAAGTTTTTCCGTCATTTTGTCAAAAACGAAAATCCGACGGCGCTCACTTACATGTCCTCACTCATCGGCGGTCTGCCGTCGAATGACAGCTTCTGCAGGTGGGAAAAAATTCACGCATGTGCATTAGGATCGCCTACATACGTGCACCAATCAACGCCTCCCTAGCTTCTTTTTTTTTACGCACGAAAAATAAAGGTCGGATACTTTTTGAACACACTACGTACAGTGACACAAAACAGCAGAATGACTCCTTTTCTCCATTCAAACTAGTTGAATGAGTGATTTGTATATTGCAGGCACCTGCAACTCACCACAGGTGAGTTCAATTCAAAAGTAAAGGAGAATCACCTGCTTGAAATCTAATTATTTCTAACAACTTCTAAAAGGTGCCAATAATATTGTCCGGGCTATTTTAGAATTCCTTTGTGGAATAAGCTAAGATTTCGTAATTTTTTTCAGCTATTTTTCTTTTGTTCCACTGCAAACAAAAGAAATACATATGTGGATACCAAAATATTTTTTAATTTCAACAATTTTCTGCAAGAAATGGTGCATTATTTGAAAAAAGTGCAAGGGTGCCGATATTTTTGACGACGACTGTGTATATGTTTATATATGTATTTTTGTATATATATGTACATGTATATATTTATACTCTTAAGAATATATAGATATATATATTTGCAGTTTTGAAATAAAGGTTAATTTCCTCTCTTAGTTAATTGCACCACAACATGTAGCCTCGCGATAGTTCAGTTATTTCTTAGTAAATGTAAGAGTAGTCTTTTCCTGTGTTTAGTTTTGCGTTGAGTAGGCCAGTGAGATTAGGTGTTCTTTTGGTGCTTTGGTTTTGGTTTAGCGCTGGGATGCCACGCGGCAGGCCTGGGCAAGTCTACCACGGCCGAAGGAACGAGCTGCAGGGGGAGTGGTCGGTAAGCACGAGCCGCCAATCAGGGCTCGAGGGGGAGTGGCTTACCACTGCGGCAGGAGGCGGGGCTTGGAACATTCGGGTAAGGTTGGGGAGGTGCCATATAAGGTCCTGCCCCGAGCCCATTAAGGAGATTAAGAATGTATGAGAACGAGATCAGAAGAGGAACAGAGAGCACGAGATCACACGAGAACGGACGGCACGAGAACGCAGAAGGCAAACGAGAACGCGAGTGGAGTTGCAAAGCGAATTGAATTGCCATGGTACACGAACTTGCCCATGCCCTGTTCCCCGCGCTCTGCGCAGTATTAATCACGCGTTCGAGAGGACGACCCGCGCCGGGCCACAGACGCGCAATTTCCTCCTGCCTGCCTTTGCCTGCATACACGCCGCAAGGATTTCCTCCTGCCTGCTTTTGTCTGGATATGTGCCGTGAACATCGGAGAGCCACGCCGGGCGAGCTGCCCCGGGGCGACTGGCGGCGAAGCGCGCTTAGCGCGAACTTCTCTTCCTCAATCTCCCCGTGTGTGTAAGTGGGCCCATTTGTCTGGGATTAAGTAAGACTGACTAAGCTCTGCTCTGTGTCCCTTTCCTTCTTCAAATCCTGCACAGTGTAAATAATAATAAATTCTGTTCTTCCTTCTGATTTGACTGTCCTGTCTCTTCCATCATTGGCTTCGCATGGTACGAATAAAACCACTCGAATCGGGTTCCAATAAAAGTAACAGCACGAGTCACGTGATACGCATTCCGCTCGGGCGTACTCGATTAAGCGTGGCTCGTGTGAGGCTCGATCCCCGCTTTCGTGGCAGCGTGGGTACCAAAGGTACGTGCGAAATTGTCCCAAAACCCTTTTTCACGTTTGCCCGGAAGTGGCGACTCGGTCTCGCGGACCCGAAGTCCCAGGGGGGAAAAAGGGGTTTAATCCCCCCTTCTTTAACGGGAACGGGCTTCGGGGAATCCGCAACAATATATATATATATATATACACGTCCGGGCAAACGTGAAAAAGGGGTTTAATCATATATATATTGCGGTAGCCGCGAATGTGTTTGCACAAAGAGATACATATCTGCGTCACAGTTTACAGGGATCTGTGTCATACGGGAAGAAACAAAAAATATCAGTTGTATATTATCGAACCATAGCAGCTCAATACAATAATGTTTTGGATTTTCCACCCGTTTCAAATCTGTAATATAGCAGCTTTGTACGGGTGGAAAATCAAAATCATTATTGTATTGAGAAATTTATGCCCTTTTTGTGCCCTTTTTGTGCTCGTAAAATATGACATATTATACATTGGTCAGTTTTCCAGACTTTTCGCCCTTACCCTTTAACATATTGAACGAAACTTGGTGTCAGACATGTATTTCAAAGCAATGCTCTATCTTGTTTTATATATACTGTTTGTGTGTGTATATATATACATATGTATATACTCATGTGTGTGTATATATATATACATATATATATATATATATATATATATATATATATATATATATATATATATATATATATATTGTTGCGGATATGAGGACTGTATTTTTTTTTTTGATTGTGTGCTTTATTATTATTATTATTGTTATTCTGCGCCTCCTGCCTCCGGAGCTGTGTAAAGGTCAAAGGGCGTCCCATAATTAGTCCACAAGCATACACGTCAGCCAATCATAGAATACCCCTGTTCGATAGTTATATCTTTTTCTGTGTTTTGGGGTAAGGCTGTGTCTCCCATTAATAGAAGTACTCCATTGCACCAAGTGAAAGAGATAGATTCCCTTCATTCCCATTCCCAAAACCTCCATTCCCCCTTTTCGTCAATTGCCAACTGCATTTTGGGCGGTTTTCCCTTCATCCGCCATTGACCACGAGGCAGGGTTGGGGAAGAAAGGCGGGTCCCCACCTCGTCATAGAGGGGAGGAGTGAACCAGCCCTTGCCGACCAACCCAGAACGAGGGGTTGGCTTTAGAGGGCGGAGAGAGAACGTTTTGGGGAGGTTCGAAAAGGGTCAAGGGTGGGGCTTATATAACCCGAGGCAGAGGCCCCCGGAGAGAGTCGAGGAGGGAGGAGATCAGAAGACAGAAAGGCCTTGAGTTGGACTAAGCAAGAGAGGAAGTTGTTGGACTGGGTGGGACTAAGAAAGAGAGAGAAAGAGTCCTGAAGCTTGTGAGGGAAGGAGAGAGAACCCGTCACACCAACCCCCCACCAGCCACGTTGGCTCCACCAAGCATTCACCTCCACCAAGGCTCCACCAAGCTCCGCGTTGGCTCCACCAAGCGTTCACCTCCACCAAGGCTCAACCAAGCTCCGCGTTGGCTCCACCAAGCGTTCACCTCCACCAAGGCTCCACCAAGCTCCGCGTTGGCTCCACCAAGCATTCACCTCCACCAAGGCTCCACCAAGCTCCGCGTTGGCGCCACCAAGCGTTCACCTCCAGCCATCCACCTCCTGCCATTCCTGTCATCATTCCCCACGTGAGTCTGTCTTTTGTTTGTTCTGTCCTGGGTTAATTAAGACTGTAGGTAAGCTAGTATTTTCACTGTGTCACCTGCGTCTTATGTGCTGTAAATAAACGTGACTGCTTTCTTTTTGCTTATGTGTGTAAATAGTAAATAAATTTAGTAGTATTTCCAAACCTTTCTTTGCCTTCGTCTTCCTCTTTGCATTCGTCGTTTTAGTCTTTTCCCTCATTGAGCAGCCGCGGTGCGATCCGGCCAACGTTTGGGTGGAATCGGGTTCTAATCGGGGAATAACTGTTCGGTCGCGGTAATACCAACCGCTCGGTAAAATAACATCTTTAACCGCGTCCGCAACAATATATATATATATATATATATATATATATATATATATATATATATATATATATATATATATATATATATGTATATATATTAGGCTGGGCCAAATCGGAGGTGATTTTCCTAATTCAATGTAATTTACCTAAAAGTTGTGAGTGAGTATCAGGAACAAAATGATGAAAAAAAATTTCAAAAATATTGACGTTTTACGGTCAGACAGCCCGTTACCATAGCAACAGTTACAGACGACTCAAAAAATGCCTAAATTGACGATTTATCAAGCTGTGTTTGACCCCCAGAGTTGATTCTGGTACCAAAAGATGCAGAATTGAAAGCCAAGGATGATTGGATAGCTTAACAATGTCTGTGACACAATTCAATACCACTTTTATCCAAAAAACTGATTTTTGTCTGAAATTTCAAGCATATTTATGGAAAGAAATTGAAAATTTTGCTTTTTAATCATAGGATAACCATTAATCAGATTAAATTTACTTTAAATTGTCTTTTACAACCTTGTATTGTCCAGTTTTTATAACTGTTATAACATTGTTTAAATTTGGCCATCTTCATTTCAATAAAAAAAAGTTAACAAAAGCAGCTTACAATCATTAATTTTAATGCCTGCTTTCGGTTGTTACTGTAACCATTCATCAGGGCGTTCAAGGCGCTCTTGCACACATCAAGGATAGGCGCTCTTGTCTTCGATACAACGGCAGTGAACTCTGGGGTCAAGAGTGGAGTCGTAGTAAGACTGGAGACTGAGTTTGGCAGGAGTCTTCTGCAACTGGCGTGTCGGCACCACATCCACGAATTGGTTGGAGGGGCGTCTTGCTCAATAGTGTATGGCCCCACCACAGGACCTAATGAACAGCTGTTCAAGCGACTGCTCAACACTTGGAGTGAATTGGACCAGGGCAACTACACATTGGTCGAGGTGTCTGCTCAACAGAGAGAGCTGGCTGGCCATGTACATGCCACCATCACCTTCCTTCAGACGTGGATGGACAATAGCACAAAGGAGACTCTTCGACATGACTACCTGGAGCTGGCACACCTCACACTGCTGTTTCTTGGAGGGACTGTCCCTGATGGTATGAGGACCATCACTATCAAAGCTCCTGGGGCATTCCACCACGCCCGTTGGATGAGCAAGACTTTATACACTATAAAGGTGGCACTCTTCCGTTGGCAGCTGGGAGATATCTACACACCCGAAGAGCTGGAAGACATAACCAGTCTCGCTGCATTCATGTCAGTCTTCTACACTAAAGCGTGGTTGACATGTACCAGTGCTGCAGATGCACCATCTAACGACATGTACCTGATGAAGAACCTCCTCAAGGCTGAGGCCAGTATCGCAAAGAATCCAACAAAGTGGCCTGCCAAATTTCTGTCCTTTGTGACTGTGGCCCGAGAGAAGCTACAAAACCATTTGTGGTACCTCTCAGAGAGATTGGTCTCTTTGGCACTCTTCTCGGACAGAACGTCATCTGACAAGCAGACTATGAGAAGGGCTATGCTCAGGTACCATGGGACTGCACATAACATGATACAGGAGATGCCAGCCTCACAGCAATTGGGGAGTCAAGCCCTCAAAGACTTTGTTGGTTAAGACTCTTGGAGCATGTTTGAACTCTTGGGTATTGACTCCAGTTTTGTCAAGCTCCCCGTTGCACAGTGGCCCACCTCAGACAGCTATCGTCATGGCAAGGAAGTTGTGGCCAAACTCCCAGTTGTCAATGACGCAGCAGAGCGGACACTTGGACTCGCCACAGATTTGAACACTAACAAGGCCCCCAAATCTGAGGCGCAGCTCCAGGCTCTATACAGGGTTGTGAAGGGCGTCAGGGAGAAGCTGCATGGACTGGCAACATCCACTGAGGTTGTGACTAAGAAGTCATTGGCCTCCATTGATTACAATTGGGACTAGGTTTTTTATTTTGTTATCAATGTTCAATGTCAGACCTTAAATTTGAGACAAAAAAGCTTAATCAATGACAAAAGTTAATTTAAAGTACATTTAATTTGACTATAGCTCTGATTAATGATTATCCTATGATTAAAAAGCAAAATTTTCATTTTTTTTTCAAACAAATGCCTTAAATTTGAGATAAAAATGAGTTTTTGGGATAAAAGTTGTATTGAATTGTGTCACAGACATTGTTAAGCTATCCAATCATCCTTGGCTTTCAATTCTGAATCTTTTGGTACCAGAATCAACTCTGGGGGTCACACACAGCCTGAGAAATCATCGATTTTAAGAATATTTTGAGTCGTCTGTAACAGTTGCTATGGTAAAGGGCTGTTTTACCGTAAGACGTCAATATTTTTGAAAAAAAATTTCATGGTTTTGTTTCTGTTACCCAGCCACAACTTTTAGGTAAATTACAACCTTGTAGTATGAAAAATTGAAAATCACCCCTGATTTGGCCCAGCCTATATATATATATACATACGTATGTATATACTCGTGTGTATATATGTATGTATATAATCGTGTGTGTATATATATATATACTCGTGTGTATATATGTATGTATATAATCGTGTGTGTATATATATATATACTCGTGTGTATATATGTATATATGTATGTATATAATCGTGTGTGTATATATATATACTCATGTGTATACAACAACAAGAACATGCATTTTAAGGCCATTTTCCCTGCTAGAGCGGGGGTTAGCCTTGCGGTCCCCATGACAATCTTCTCCATTTTGCCCTATTTTCTGCATCTCTCCTTGTTAACCCCCTTGCCCACATTTCTTCTTCTACCATCTTTAGCCAAGTCTTTCTCGGTCTTCTCCGTCCTCTACTTCCTTCTACATTCATTTCCATCACTCTTCTCAACCAGTCACTTTCATCCTTCCTCAACACATGACCAAACCATCTCAACCTGTTCCTCTTCACAGCATCAATCACAGGCTCTATTCCCATCATCTTTCGCAATTCATCATTTGTCTTCCTCTCTCTCAACGATACTCTGCACATCCACCGAACCATTCACATTTCCACCATTGCCAGCCTTCGTTGCTGCTCTACGTTCATTACCCATGTCTCGCTCCCATAAATCATAACACTTCTCACACATGCAGCATACACCTTTCCCTTCAGCTTCAACGACACTCACCTCCTCATCAGCACGCCACTCAGTTCCCGAAACTTCTTCCATGCACATCTCACTCTTGCAACCGTTGCCGAGTCTGATCCACCTTCTCCATTCAGCATGTCTCCGAGGTAGCAAAATGTTTTCACACCTTCCAGCTTCACGCCGTCTCCCAGATCCAACTCAACATTTCCTCCATCTGCAGCTCCCTCTGTGCACACCTTACATTTGAATGTAGCTGCCACACTGGTTAATGACCCTCTCAGACCACCACATTTTTGATGAACCCACTCAGCGCACATTGTACATTGAATGGAGTTCACTCCGACAGTCCGACACCCTTCCTGCACACAGCACATGGCCACTTCCCAGTTCTTTCCACCTCACCACATGCTTTACCACTTGCTATCATCTTCGTCTTTCCTATATTCACCTTCAGACCTTTTGTCTCCAAACATTCCTTCCACTTGTTCATCTTTTCCTTCAGCCCATCCATACTTTCCGCAATCAACACCAGATCATCTGCATACAACAACTCCCATGGTAAACCCTCCTTTTCGTTCTGAGCCAGCACCTCCATCACAGCTACAAATAGTAGTGGACGTAGTACCGACCCCTGATGCACTCCCACCTTCACCTCAAACTCACCACTGTTCCCGTCCTTCGTTCTTACAGCTGTGCGCACTCTTTTGTACATTGCCATCACTACTCTGATAAACCATTCCTCCACTTCTAACTTCCTCAATGCCCATGTCAATACTTCGTGTGGAACCCCATCGAATGCTTTCTCCAGATCAACAAACCCAAGAAACAACTTCTTCCTCTTCTCCATGTACTTCTCCTGCAACTGCCTCACAATAAAGAGCGCGTCTGTCGTTCCTCTTCCTGGCATAAATCCAAACTGCATTTCGTCGATCTTCACCTTCTTCCTTATCCTCCTCTCGAACACCCTTTCCAATACCTTCATTCCATGCTCCAATAACTTTATCACTTGGTACGAGCCACACTCCAGAGGGTCACCTTTCCCCTTGTATAGAGGGACGAGGGTACTCAGTTCCCAATCCACTGGAATGAGGCCTTCTTTCACCACCAGATTACAGATCTCTGTCATTCTCTTCACACCTCAACTTCCTGCTGCCTTCAACATGTCTCCCACAACTCCCGTCGGCCCTCCCGCTTTTCGACTCTTCATTGCTTTTATCGCTTCCTCAACTTCCTTCTCAGTTATCTTCTCTGCCGGTCCTAAAACTGGGTTACTCTCTATGTTGCCATCTCATTCATTCTCTGTATTCAACAGCATTTCCATATATCTTTTCCATCTTCCTTTAATTCCATCTGGGTCCACAACGATTTGTCCCACTTCATCCTTCAAGCAACTCACCCCCATCACATCACACCTCTCTTTCGCTATCTGCTTTGCAATCCTGAATACCGCTCTCTGACCCTCTTCTGAATCCAAGCTTTCTCCGAACATTTTCCTACATGCCTACTGCACCTTTGCTACCTCTTTCTTTGCAGCGTTCTTGGCTGCCTTATAACTTTCATGCTCTGCTTTTTCTGCTCCCATACCCTTCGCCTTCTGCCACTCCTTGAACTTCTTCCTCTTCTCGTCAATCCTCTTTCCAACTTCCTCATCCCCCCACCATGTTTCCGAGTGCCTCAGTGGTCCTTTTGTCCATCCACATACCTCACCAACGGCTCCCAACAGACTATCTTTCATTGACATCCAACCACGTTCAAGCTCAACCACATCATCCTCTACCCTACTCAGCCTCTCTTTTAATGCCTCCCTTACTGTCACCTCTTTCAACCTCCACACCTTCATTCTCGGTTGGTACTTCACCCGCCGAGCTCTCCTCGCACCTTTCACCCTTATGTCGCAGACAACCATGTGGTGCTGTGAAACAGCCTCCTCCACCGGGATCACCTTTGTGTCCCGGAGGTGCCCCCTATCTCGCCTACGCACCATCAGGTAGTCAACGGTTGTCGTCGACCAACCTGACGTGTATGTAACAAGCTTATTATCGTCTTTCTGGAACTGAGTATTACAAATCAACAAATCAGCTCCATCAGCAAACTCCAAAATCCTTTCACCTTCTCCATTTCTCACACCATATCCGTAACCCCCATGAACTCCCTCAAAACCGTCCATACTCCTTCCCACATGTCCATTTAGGTCTCCTCCTACCACAACAACTTCCTCATCTTTCACGTTTTCCATCAGCTTCTCTATCGCACACCAGAACATGTCCTTCTCTTCATCGCTCCGACCAACCTGCGGAGCATATCCCGAGATGACGTTCACCAAGAGCTTTCCAATCATCATTTTCACCATCATCAACCTATCACTCACTCTAGTCACACTCACCACACTGTCTCAAACTCCTCAGAAAACAGGACACCAACACCATTCACGCCCTCCGGGCACCCTTGCCACACAAACTTGTATTTCTGTCCCTGCCTACCCTTCACCATTCTCACACCACTTCCCTTCCATCTCGTCTCTTGCACACAACATATGTCCACTCTTCTTCTGATCAATACTTCCACCACTTCTCCTGATCTCCCTGTCATTGTCCCTACATTCCATGTCCCAAACCTCAGAAACCGATCTCCACTTCGGGCTGTACCCTGCCCATATGTAGTTGTAATTGTCATGGTTCTCTTTTTGAGGCAATGTTTTTATGGCCTGATGCCCTTCCTGACGCCAACCCTCTTAGTCGCCTCTTACGACACGCAGGGATACGGTGTACCTATTCTAACCAGGGTACACACCGGGAATACCGGGTATATACACACTGTGTGTGTGTGTGTGTGTATATATATATATATATATATTGTGAGAAACCACCGGTGAAACCACCTGTTCTCACGACCGATTTGGTGCCCCGCCCACCGCGTGACGTGGCATCCCTGGAGCCTCACGCGATCGGGGGGGAATTCGGCACGTGATTGGTGGAGGGGTGAGAGAGCGCGGTGGCCATCTTATGCGACGCACACGGCTCGAAGGCTCCGAGTGGGAAATATCATAAGGGTTTTCCTTGAAGCCTCCGGACAGCCGAGTTGGGCTGGTCGAATACCGTTCTGTATTTTACGAGCGAGGAACTCCAGAAGAGAACGAGTGATTGCCTGCTTCGTGTTGGAGCTACTGGCCGACCGTTCCTGCCGGCCTTGTGCGGTATTCCATCCTGTTACCCTCCGAGTCCCGGAGGTCGTCGATTGGAACCGCGAGAGATATTACCTGCGTCCTGGTTGGAGCTCCTGGTGCCGACCGTTCCTGCAGGCTTTGTGCAGTATTCCATCCTGTTACCTTTTATGGTTTTGTGATCGAGCCAATAAATAATCGTGCCTTACCCCTAGAAGGCCGATTAAAACACAATGGTGTTTATTGAGTTCTCTTTTGTTCACTCCGTGGACTACTTGAAGCCCGGACATTAACGTCCGTATTCCGTGCTGGGATACATTCCACAGACGGGATCGCGACAAATGGGTTGCTCGTCCTAGGATCATTCAAGTAAGAGCCATTCGATTGAGACGGGAATTCTGCAGTGGACGACATCTTCTGGCATCTGTTCATCGCCTTCTCACCAGCGGACGCCGTCTCGGAGGAACTTTCTCGCCGTAGGACGCTGTCTTGGGCAGAGAAGTGAATAGCCTCGGATCCCTCCAAACAACCGACAAAGGATAAGCGAATAGCCTCGGATCCCTCCAAACAACCGAAAAAAAAAAAAAACGTGAGTATTTGTACGTGGTATTTTTCTCATTGGCAATTTGATGTGCGGGTGATATTGCGTAGTTTGTTTCGTATTTCCCCAACAGAGCGTTGTGTTTGAGCGTTGTGTTTGAGGTTGTGTTTTGTGCCTGGTCGTATGATAACTCGTAGCCAAGCTATGTCGACCAGGGAAGTGAGAGTTCAACCTGATCATGTTGACAGTCACGTGGGTGGCGAGGTGAGCGACGCAAGCAGCCTTGACCCGGTCACTCAACCCGAGATGTTAGGAAGCGATCCCATCATGACTAAATGCATGCGTTCGCCCTTCTGGACCGGGCTGACTCCGGTTCAACAACTTGACATGTATAACAGGGAGAATGACAGGGCAGAGGCAGAGCGTGCGGCAGCAGCAGAGAGAGAGCATGCGGCAGCAGAGACGGCAGCAGAGAGAGAGCATGCGGCAGCAGAAGCTGAACGCGTCAGAGAGCATGAGTTGCGAATGTTGACTGAACGACTGCGGGCAGAGGGGTCTGCTGCAAGAGTCCCGGAAACTGTTCATGTTCGTTTGCCGGACTGGACGGGAGACACGAAGCCAGAAGCGTATCTGGAGATGGCGGAGAAGTTGTTGGCTGCCGGTGGCATTGATGAGAGCTTGTGGGTCGGCCATCTTGTGAGCCATCTATCTGAGAGGGCGAGGGAGGTATATGCGAGGATGGCAACCGAGGACGCAAACAGATACAGGGCATTGAAGGCCGAGATTTTGAACGCCTATGCGGTGTCCGCATGTATTTATAGGAGAAATTTTTTCAGCTGGACTCGTGAGTCCAGTCAAACCTATGAGGAACATTCGCGGGCCTTGTTGGAACAGCTGCAGAGATGGTTCAAGGGGAGCAAGGTTGAGTTACCTCAAGCGGTGGCGGAACTCCTGGTGCGTTACCGTATCGATCAACAGCTTCCGCCTGACTTAGCATTGTTTCTTGTCGACAAAGACACTGCTTCCTTGGCAGACTGCGTCAACCTTATTGATAAACATGTTTTGGCGTGCAAAATGCTGCAAGTCACGCAGTCACGTCGTAAGACGGAGGAGTCTGCGATCAAGACCGCCCCCCGTCTGCCCGGCGGCTGGATCGAGGGGAGGGGTTCTCCGATGCCCTCCACTGGTGGCGGTCGCGAGCCGCAGACCAGGGCAGGGCCCTGGTGCGATTTCTGCAAACGCGTGGGGCACGGTGAAAACCGCTGCTTCTCTAATCCCGCTAGTCCGGCCTACCGAGGCAACCCTCCTGTTAAGTCGGAGGGAGATCAGTGGAGCTCATCCGCCGGGCCCTCGCACACGACGGTGGCATCGGTGACCGAGGTCACTGCCACCGAGGCTAATTCCATTCATCCACTGTACCAGGATTATTCAGGGACAGCCTTAGTGGGTGGCCCTGATTCGATGCTGAAGTTTGAGGCCCAATACCTTCGGGATACTGGGGCGACACGGTGTGTTCTCCGGGCGGGGGTAGTTCCGGCCTCTCAGATGCGTTATACCGGCGAGTATACCCTCCTTCGGGGCATTGACCGGGTTCTTGGCCGGTATCCCCTTGCCCTCCTCGAGGTCCGGAGTGACATTTTTAAGGGTCCAGTGACCTGTGTGGTGGTACCCTACTACCCGATACCCGGGGTCTCCTTGCTGATTGGCAATGATGCCATGGCCAGGGAGGAGTCATTGACTCTGACCTGTGGGGGGGTCACTAGATCCCAGAGTAAACAGGCGGAGAGAGTGGCGGAGTCAGACATATCTTCACTCTGGCCCGAGGAGCCTAGCGCCTCGACTCCAGTTCCCGACGGTGACGTTGCGTCAGCTGAAGTCCACCCGAGCCTCCCGTCCAGCCACCCTCAGGTGCCGTGCTCCTCAGGGACCGCTCCCGCCATGTCGCGATTCAGCAGGAACGCTAATGCTAAGGTATATGTGGGAAACCTGGGCAATGGAGCAGCGAAGGCCGAGCTAGGGAGGGTCTTCGAACATTACGGACCACTCCGCAACGTATGGGTGGCTCGAAACCCACCTGGATTTGCAGTTGTTGAGTTTGAAGAGCCACGAGATGCTGAAGATTCGGTCAGAGCCCTTGATGGAAGGTTAATTTGCGGATCGCGTGTGTGCGTCGAGATGTCGAATGGCATGTCGCGGCGGCCTCGTTTCAGACGCCCTTTGGTCCGCAGGCCTTTCGACCCGAACGATCGATGTTACCAGTGCGGTGAAAGGGGTCATTACGCATATGACTGTTGTTCTCGACACCGGAGGAGTACCCGCCGCTCTAGGTCTCGGCCCGTTCCCTTCCTGTCAACGCTTCCCCCAACTTGAGTTTGGCCCCCTTGCCTCTCTATTGTGCTTGTGTGAAGTGTAACTCTTGTAGAGTAGATATTAATGTGGTGTATGGTGTTAACTATTGTGTGTGGAAAAAAAACCCAAACTGGTTCATTGTTAACCTGTTAATGCCTGTTAATGGCCTGTGCGTTAATAATTGCGTTATTGTTGCGCTATTGCGTTGCGTTGTATTGTGGCGTTGTTGCGTTATTGTTGTTAATAAGTGTTAATACTTGTTAATGGCGTTAATTGCCTGTTAGCGATTACCGCCATCATCTTGCCATGTGATTTGCACCTACTACAAATACTGGTTTTTAAAAAACGCCGTCTATTCGACGGGGTTTTTACTTAGGGGGGGAGGACTGTGAGAAACCACCGGTGAAACCACCTGTTCTCACGACCGATTTGGTGCCCCGCCCACCGCGTGACGTGGCATCCCTGGAGCCTCACGCGATCGGGGGGGAATTCGGCACGTGATTGGTGGAGGGGTGAGAGAGCGCGGTGGCCATCTTATGCGACGCACACGGCTCGAAGGCTCCGAGTGGGAAATATCATAAGGGTTTTCCTTGAAGCCTCCGGACAGCCGAGTTGGGCTGGTCGAATACCGTTCTGTATTTTACGAGCGAGGAACTCCAGAAGAGAACGAGTGATTGCCTGCTTCGTGTTGGAGCTACTGGCCGACCGTTCCTGCCGGCCTTGTGCGGTATTCCATCCTGTTACCCTCCGAGTCCCGGAGGTCGTCGATTGGAACCGCGAGAGATATTACCTGCGTCCTGGTTGGAGCTCCTGGTGCCGACCGTTCCTGCAGGCTTTGTGCAGTATTCCATCCTGTTACCTTTTATGGTTTTGTGATCGAGCCAATAAATAATCGTGCCTTACCCCTAGAAGGCCGATTAAAACACAATGGTGTTTATTGAGTTCTCTTTTGTTCACTCCGTGGACTACTTGAAGCCCGGACATTAACGTCCGTATTCCGTGCTGGGATACATTCCACAGACGGGATCGCGACAATATATACTAGCTGAGGTACCCGGCTTCGCCTGGGTTGAATAAGAATAATACAAATATATGATGAAAAGAACATGTATATTTTAGAGCAATATCACAGTACATTTCCTACATGACGTTTTGTCAATTTTCAATTTCTCAAAACCTCTTGGTGTACAACATTTCTGGTTTTCTTACTTGGTGCCAAGACATAAAGATTGCTTGGTTTTCCAACCCTTGAGCAGTCCACGTACAGCTGGCCATGGGAAGTACCCGGCATTGCGGGGCGGGGGAAGGGAGGGGAGGAGGAAGGGGAGGAGAGGGGAACGGGGGGGGAGGGGAGGAGAGGGTGGGGAGGAGAGAAGAGGGGGGGGAAGGAGAGGGGGGGAGGGGAGAAGAGGGGGGGAGGGGAGAAGAGGGGGGAGGAGGAGGAGGAGAGGGGAGAAGAGGAGGGAGGGGGAGGAGGAGAGGGGAGGGGGGAGGTGAGGGGGGAGGGGGAAGGGGGGAGGTGAGGGGGGAGGGGGGAGGGGAGAAGAGGAGGGAGGGGGAGGAGGAGAGGGGAGGGGGAGGTGAGGGGGGAGGGGGGAGGGGGAGGGGGGAGGTGAGGGGGGAGGGGGGAGGGGGGAGGTGATGGGGGAGGGGGAGGGGAGGTGATGGGGGAGGGGGAGGGGGAGGGGGGAGGGGGAGGGGGAGGGGGGAGGGGAGGTGAGGGGGGAGGGGGAGGGGGTGGGGGGAGGGGGAAGGGGAGACGGTAGGGGGAGGGGGGAGGGAGAGAAGGGAGGGGGGAGGGGAGGGGGAGGGGAGGGGGGAGGGGAGGGGGAGGGGAGGGGGAGGTGAGGGGGAGGTGAGGGGAGGGGGAGGGGTGAGGGGGATGGGTGAGGGGGAGGGGGGAGGGGGAGGGGGGAGTGGAGGGGGAGGGGGGAGGGGAGGGGGGAGTGGAGGGGAAGGGGGGAGGGGATGGGAGAGGGGGGAGGGGAGTGGGAGGGGGGAGGGGATGGAGAGGGGGGAGGGGATGGAGAGGGGGAGGGGAGGGGGGGAGGGGGAGGGGGAAGGGAGGGGGAGGGGGGAGGGGGAGGGGGGGAACGGCTAGCTTGGCAAGCGATAGCAGGCTTTTTACTTTTATTTTTACCTCAATGAGGGCTATATATATAGTCCGTGCTTGGAGCCTTCAAGTTCAACATAAAGTTTTTTTATGAAAAATAATGCAGATGTATAACAATCCACCAATGCAAGTTCAGAAATGAATGCAGATTTGAGCATTTGAACAATAATTGCAGATTGAATGCAGATTTGAACAATACTTTGCGATACAAACGCAATTCCCGCCATTTCCACTCACGATCGAGAACTCCACAGTGAACGCGCCTCTTCTTCCTCCTGCACCTTCGTCTCACTTCTTTCACTCAAAATGCACGAAATTCTGCCGCATGAAATTATGTAGAGGCCTCATCGGGGGGATATAAGGTAGATAAGGAAGGCGTTGTAACAGAAGATTCAAAATAAAAGTGGAAGAACATGAGGAAATAGGAGCTATTCTGGACCCACAGCCAAACCCGACAAACCATTGCAATACACCCCGAACGTCTAGCGCCGCCACAAACTACACCATGGAATTGCAGCTGGCGCGGTTTTTTTTAAACCATTGATATTAAAATAAAACCACCGGAATTTTATGCTGATTCCGAATCTGTGTCTAAAACTTTTCTCCGATGTGTAGTTCTTGAGTTATTAGCGGACACACACACACACACACACACACACACACACACACACACACACACACACACACACACACACACACCTCCTTTATATATATATATATATATATATATATATATATATATATATATATATATATATATATATATATATATATATATATATATATATATATTTATAGATATATATATATATATATATATATATATATATATATATATATATTATAATAGCCGTAGATGATTCTGTCTGTCTGTCTGTCTATCTGTTGGGTGTCTGTCCGGGGTGTGGCTTACTCGGTTTGCAGAGTAGCTCCACCCATAGCTCCACCCATTCTGGGAGTGGCTATAAACAAATATCCACCATTTTATTAACTCGCATAGCTTTGAGTCCTGTTTTGTAGGCCCGTGGTGTCTTGCTCTCCCCCAGTTTTATTTCAAATCAAATTCGATAAATCATTTCATTTTTCACAGTCGCTAACATAGTTTTAGACTCGGTTGAAAAAAAACGGGAAGAAAATCCGATGAAAGTTGCCGTTTATAGAACGTAATGAATTCTCAAAGGCCTGTAACTTCAAGGCCATTGAGTCTCTCTCACGCCTTTATCTCCAATCTAACTCACCATATGATTTCATTTTTATCGATGGTTTTACTTTTAGACTCGGTGTCAGCAATAATTGAGAACAATCCACACACGCGGGAAAATGCAGAGATATATTTTTTAAAATCGCGTCATGGTGTATCATACACCGCCCAACATGACACCGCCGGCAATGTGTCGATATATATTAAAAATTCGCTTTTGCTTTTCCGTTATGATATATTACTATTTCGTTTGATGATAGTCGTCACAAAAACGTCAACAATGATGCCGACATATATTTCTTCGTTTTTATTTCATTCAACATATTAGCCGGAAGTAAAATATGTTTCAGGAAATTACCGAGAGATATTTCTTCGTTTTTTTTATTAGTTATGTGCGCATACACTTTAAATAGGTTTATTTGAAATCTTTAATTTTCCACAATATAATTTACTTGCCATTTATCATTTGATGATTACGAGACAAATTCCTCTTGAGGATCGTGACAATTCATGCGTTGCGTGGAAACTTCCATTTCCAAAATGAATGAGACGATCGATGAAGAACGACTCGGTGTCACCAACGCGGGAAAATGCAGAGATATATTTTTTAAAATACACCATATCACCGCACAACACCGCCCAACAGCCAACAAGTATCATACACCGCCCAACAGCCAACGAGTATCATACACCGCCCAACATGACACAGACAGCAACATGTCGACATTATCGCTTTTTCTTGAAACCGAGTGAACCGAGCCGAACCGAATACACCGCGTGAATTCACCGAGCGAATTTCAGCCAATTCCACCTATTTCTTCGTTTTTATTTTATTCGTTACCAGCAGAAGTACCCAGCGTTGCCGGGCGGGGGAGGGGGGAAGGGCACGTACACTTTAAACATGTATATACATGTGGGATGTGGGATATATACATGTGGGACATGTGTACGTGTGTGTACGTGTGTACGTGTGTGTGTGTGTGTGTGTGTGTGTGTGTGTGTGTGTGTGTGTGTGTGCGCGCGTGAATATGTGTGTGTGTGTATATATGTGTGTGTATGTGTATGTAGGCTAACCCCCGCTCTAGCAGGGAAAATGGCCTTAAAATGCATGTTGTTGTTGTATGTGTATATACATGTCTGTGTGTGTGTGTTTGTGTGTATATGTGTCTGTACGTGTGTGTGTGTGTGTCTGTTTTTGTGTGTGTGTGTGTGTGTGTGGAGATGTATATATGTGTATATATGTGTATATGTGGATACATATGTGTATACATATTTGCATATGTGCATATGTGTATATGTGTCTGTACGTGTGTGTGTGTGTGTGTGTGTGTGTGTGTGCATGTACGTGTGTGTGTATGTGTATATGTGTGTGGGTGTATATGTGTGTGTGTGTGTGTGTGTATATGTAAACATGGGCCGGTGTGTGTGTAAAGTGTGAGGAGGTATTGGAGAGGAAAATGCAGAGATATATTTTTTTAAATCGCGCCATGATGATAAACGAAAATACACCGCCTAAAATAACAGTCGACATCTATCTATAATTCCAGTAATCTCTGTGTGTCTGTGTGTCTGTGTGTCTGTGTGTCTGTGTGTCTGTGTGTCTGTGTGTCTGTGTGTTTGTCTGTGACCGCTGTTTCTCGACAACCACGGGTCCGATATACTTGAAACTTGCCAGGTATATTGCTGGGGACCCGAGGATGTGCCTTTTCAAGGTTTGAAATTAATCGGACAAGTACCTACCGAGCTATGTCCAAAAAACGCTTCAACCAATCAGAGAGCAGCGAGCTATCACGTGTGCCGAACCGTTAATGCAATGCAAGCGTTAATGCGTTAATGCAAGGCTTTTCTTTTTTTCCCTCTTCTCTTTCTACTTTTCCTTGCGATTAAATTGCAAACAGCCAAAATACGTTGGCGCTAATTGAATAATTGGCCATTAACACTAAAATAATCGTAACTGCGATATGCCAACTTCCGGACAGTGCAGCCTTCCCTGTTGTTGTTGTTTGCAGCAGCTGTTTGCAGCAAGGCAAGGCTTTTCTTTTTTTCCCTCTTCTCTTTCTACTTTGCCTTGCGATTAAATTGCAAACAGCCAAAATACGTTGGCGCTAATTGAATAATTGGGCATTATGTTTTACAACTAATAAAAACGAATTTGCGATTCATTCGCTTTCCTGCGCGTTTGTGTACGCGATGGCGATTTCTTTACCAAACTCCGGAAGCCGTTCGCTTTGGACCGAACCATTGCATGTAAATAGAGGGGGGGGATTGTCACCACTCGCAAGCCGTTCGCTTTGGACCAAACCATTTCATGTAAATAGGGGGGGGGATATAATTTTAGATATATATATAGTACGGGCATGCCCTAGTATATTTAAAATTCGCCATACACATCCATGCGGGAATCCCACGGGCATGGATGTGTGTGACATTTCGACATATTGAGTTACATGCTGCGCCTGCACATTCAGTTATATAAGATGGTTACTGGCAATTGATCACATCCACAAATGATGTAATCCACACAATTTATGTACTTTACATAACGTTAATAGGAATACATGCCCGTGTAGATGGGAAATACAGTTTGTTTGAAATAAATCACAAATATCAGAAGAAAGTTTTTTAAACCATTTTATATAACTGAATGTGCAGGTGCAGCATCGAACTCAATATGTCGAAATGTCACACACATCCATGCCCGTGGGATTCCCACGGGTGACCCCGCTAGTAGATATATATATGTATAGATATATATATGTATACATATATATATATATATATATGTATACATATATATATATATATATGTATACATATATATATATATATATATATATATATATATATATATATATATATATATATATATATATATATATATATATATATATATATATATGTATGCAGTCACGTGAAAAAGTAAGTACACCCCATGTAAAGTTTTGACTTTTTCAACATATTTCAACATACAGGTATTTGATCTTCATTTCAACAATATTGATAGATAAAGGTGATATAATATAACAAATATCATGAAACATTTACATTTTGTAGTCCATTGTATAATTTAAATAAACATAAATGCAAAATTCACGTGTGAAAAAAGTAAGTACACCCCTACATTTATCACTACTTCAAATACCTAAAATTAGAATCAGGTGCACCAGCTCAGGTGCAAATGATTAGAACATCGTCAGAGAGGATCTTGGAGGAACCTGTCTTATTTAAACCTGACATTTAGTTTGGTTTGCTCTTTGTTGTTGAAGTGTGCGGCGTCACCATGCCTAGATCAAAAGAGCTCTCTGAGGCCTTCAGAAAGAAGGTTATAGATGCCTACGAGTCTGGGAAGGGTTTTAAAAAGATCTCCAAACAATTTTGAAATCAATCATTCGACTGTCCGGAAGATCATCTACAAGTGGAGAAGATTCCAAACAACTGACAATTTGTTCAGGCCAGGCCGCCCCAGCAAGTTCAGCCCGAGAGCAGACCGCAAGATGCTGAAAGAAGTCTCTAAGAACCCCAGAATGTTATCACGGGACCTACAGGTCGCTCTTGCCACTGTTGATGTCAAAGTGCATGAATCTACCATAAGAAAGAGGCTGCACAAATTTGATCTGCATGGGAGGTGTGCCAGGAGGAAACCTTTGCTGTCCAGAAAGAACATCAGGGCAAGACTAAAGTTTGCCAATAAACACCGAGGCAAAGACCAGCACTTCTGGAACAATGTGCTCTGGACAGATGAGTCAAAGGTAGAGCTATTTGGCCACAGTACCAGAAGACATGTTTGGCAAAAACCAAAGACAGCATTTGACCACAAGAACCTGATACCAACTGTAAAGCATGGTGGTGGAAATATTATGGTTTAGGGCAGCTTTGCTGCATCAGGGCCTGGGCAGCTCACCATCATATAATCCACGATGAATTCTTCATTGTATTAGAGGGTGCTTGAGGATAATGTGAGGCCATCTGTTGGAAAGTTGAAGCTCAACCGAAGGTAGACCTTGCAACATGACTATGACCTTAAACATACCAGTAAATCCACCAAGGAATGGCTGAAAAGAAAGAAATGGAGGGTACTGGAATGGCCAAGTCAAAGCCCGGATCTAAATCCCATCGAGATGTTGTGGGGGGATTTGAAACGAGCTGTGCATGCAAGAAACCCCTCAAACATCACACAGCTGAAAGAATTCTGCATGGAGGAGTGGGCAAAAATTTCTCCCAGTCGATGTCAGAGACTGGTAGACAGATATAAGAAACGCCTATTTGAGGTTGTTTCTGCCAAAGGGGGCAATACCACCTGTTAGAGCCAAGGGTGTACTTACTGGGTAAAACTTACCCAGTAAGTAAAAGACACTGGGTAAAACGGCGGTAAAACATGGAATTAATTTATTTACATACCTTTTAATCTCTTTAAAACTTTATTCAAATTCAATTACATACTTGAACACTGTAGAAAACAATTCGCCTTCAGAATATTCCCAAGAACTATGGTATATATTGATATATAGCATGAGAGGGCGTGCCATCTGAGAGGGTACATTATTGTGGTGAAGAAGAAGCCAAAAATATTGATATGTACAATGCTGATTGACGCTGTGTTCTATAGTGGTCAATAAAGCCCTCATCTCTCCTAAACTGCGACTCAACGCCGTCTTGTTACAGAAAGGTTTGCTGGTGTTCCGATAAAGAACAGAGCGCAAGTGGTGTACGTAGTATAACGGTGATGGATACGACTGCTTTAGTTGCACCAATTAAACTTCACATCATCAATATTTGGAGATGAACTTCCAGATGAAGAACTTCCAGATGATGAACTTCCAGAACATCTCCATAAACTTCCAGATATTTAACGATCTTTAAAAAAATTGTTCTATTAAAATTGAAGTATATACTTTAACACTAGTAGCCAGAGTATCGTGTATGAACTTTCAAGTTCATACAGCATCGAGAATTACATGAGAGCTAGATCAAAGAACGGATCAGAACGGATCAGAACAAAGAGGATGATGGAAACGGTGCGGGGGAAGAGTTGTCCTTGAGTATAAACATGACTTTTGAGTGTTGGTTGGGTTGTTGATCGTTTATTGTTTGGAAACATTTTTGTGCACGTGGCATCGTGCCAACTTGTGGCATCGCATTCGTGCCAACATCGTGGCAGCACATTTTTGTGCACGTGGCAATGTAAATTACCGGTGGGATTACAATGAATACAAAGTGAGAAACTGGGACTGCGGAGATGCAGAGATGAAATAATTGGATCATGGAGATCAAGCCCGTTGAAGACCGTCGAATCCCTCGAGTTTATTTGTGAGGTTTGTTTTTATTCCAATCCTTCTACTTCCTCACTATGTCGCAATTGTCAATACCAGTATGGCTTCAGCATCGAACAAGTTTACAAACTCTCAGGAAGGAAAAACTGGAGCCTTGGAAAGGGGTGTGCTTCGGGAGGGTTATTGGGGGTAGAAAGATCATGGTTGTGGATGGGTGATGATCTGAGATAGAGGTGAACAGCCGTCTTGAAGCCCTGGAAGGAAGAATGAGATTGAAGAGCACAAGGAAGTTGGTTCCACAGGCAGGAAAAACAGAGGAACGAATAAGTTGAGGTGAGCAGTGATTCTGGATTTAGGTAGTTTCACCAGAAGGGGCGTTACTGGCAGACAGCATGCACCCTGAAAAACCTGGAGGAGGGGAGCAGGGATGGGGACAGAGCACGGAAAGGACAGTGGGTGCAAGACCTGAAAGTAGGCGGTAGAAGACAGAGAGAGCACCAACCTGTTTGTGATGGGAAAGCGATAGGCCCAAAGACTCGGCTTCACCTCAGGAGATTCCAATAATCTTGAAGGCCTTGGTTTCAATGGCGTCAAGCTGAGCATGATGTGAGACGAGGGAAGCAGCCCAGAGGGGAAAGCAGTACTCCATCAAGCTGCAGATGAAGGCCTTGTAGCTGGATAAAAGTTCAGGTGCCAAGGAAAAACTTTACATGACGGAGAATGCCCAATCGGCGATTTCCTTTGGAGGACAACTTTAAAGTGTGGTTTGCCCAAGAATGATCAGGGCTGATAGTGAGGCCCAAATGTTTGAGTGACTGAACTTCTTCAAGAGGATTATTAAGAGAAAAGATGAAAAGACAATCCCATACCCCACTCTTAACTGTAGTTCTTCCCTTGACAGTAACCATACCTTCACCCTATGCTTTCTATAACCTTACCTTAACCCAAATTACGTTTAATCACAAACTTACCAAAACCATAATTACCCATAACTAGTCCGCTCTAAATTCCTTACCCTACCTTTCATCCTCCTAAACTTAACTGTAACCACACATTTAACCATAACCCTACCTTAACACTACCCTTATCCATAACCCTACCTGAACACTACCCTTATCCTTAACACTACCCATAACCATAACCCAACCCTACCCTAATACTACCAAAACCCTACCCGACCTTAACTCTACCCTTAACCATAAACCCAACCCTACATTTACACAACCCTTAACCATAAACCAACCTTACCTTAACACTACCAAAACCCTACCTTACCTTAACTCTACCCTTAACCATAAACCAACCCTACATTTACACTACACTTATCCATAACCCTACCTTAATATTACCCTTAACACTACCAAAACCCTACCCTACCTTAACACTACCCTTAACCATAATTCAACCCTACATTTACACTTCCCTTAACCATAAACCAACCCTACATTTACACTACCCTTAACCATAACCAAACCTTATGTTTACACTACACTGAAGCATAACCCAACCCTACTTTAACACTACACTTATCCATAACCCTACCTTAATATTACCCTTAACACTACCAAACCCAACCTCAACACTACCAAAACCCTACCCTACCTTAACTCTACCCTTAACCATAACCCAACCCTATGTTTACACTACCCTTAACCATAACCCAACCCTATATTTACACTACACTTAAGCATAACCCAACCCTACCTTAACAATACCCTTAACCATAACCCAACCCTATATTTACACTACACTCAAGCATAACCCAACCCTACCTTAACACTACACTTACCCATAACCCTACCTTAACATTACCCTTAACTATAACCAAACCCTACCTTAACACTACCCTTAACCATAGCTTAACCCTACCTTACCTGTAACTTCAACCTTAAACTTACCCGAAGTATAACATGACCCCAACACAATATTTTGCTGTAACCTAAAATGAATCCTGTGTTTAATCAAAACCTACACAATACTAACTCTTACTCTAACATAAAGTGCAACCCAAGTCTAACCTTCACCATATCCATAATTATAGCCGAGCCATATTAGAGACATATTAGAACCACATTTGGACTTGAGACCTCCATCACAGCAAGAAACAAAGTAAGCTCATTTTTATCAACATGAATGAAGTTTTGAATCCAATAAGATACATATAATCTCATTCGCTCCTCAACACACCTCCTTATCTAGTACACGGAGAAACAACAGCAAGGGGTCGCCGCACACCATCGCCGAAGCAGTTACCAACAACTCAGGGGTGGGAAAAAGGAGAAATACCACCGTTGGCATCGTTAGTGGGTTTGATAAACATGATTAATAATGAAGACCAGGCACGTATGCCTTGTAATGTGGGAGCTAATGACATTACGAGATGTCTTGTCCAATCAGCTCAAATACAAAGCACGAACATTCATGAAAACACAGTTTTACAACTCAAGATTAAAACTTTCCCACGGTGTTGGAATATCATATCTGGTAGAGGTTTGGCATGGCCACAAGCAGCATCAGCTCCCAATTATGATTTACAATTGAACCTTTACATAAGTGATAACAATGGTGGTTTGTGTATGAAGCTCATAAGCTTCAACCACCCTCCTTTCACCTCGGACGGAAGTTATGTTTCCACCCCTATCTGTTTGTCTGTCTGTGAATAGTATATCTCAAAAAGTTGTGGACAGATTCGGTCTAAGGTTGGTGGACATGTTGGGCATCTGACAAGGACAAATCGATTCGATTTTGGTGAAGACCCAGAATCTGGATACGAGTTTTTAAAAACATTTTAACCGATTCTTCATCATTGAGAGATAGGGCCAAAAACGATATGAAGCATGAAATTTCAAAACATTGGGGACAGGTTATGACAAAACTTGGTGGATGAGTAGGTTAGGCGACAATACCAAGCCGTTTGATTTTGGTTCAGGTCCAGATCCGTCAAGATCCGGCCTATCAGTGGGACACAAAATGTAAACCGTTTTGTAAACTTCTAGTTCTCCAAATAATTATCTATTTAACATAATTTACCTGCTTAAATAAGGAAAGAGACCTACCACATCAACTCGTACCCGTGACAGTACTTTTTTGTGGGAGGTGGAGGGTTACAGTGATCTCAGGCTCATGGAAGAGCTTGTACATTCATCACATTGTGGACACAGACATTACACCACATCAGTGTGGTTTTACATTAATTACTTGTTCGGATATTAGCAGACAATGGACAAAGAGGCCCCAAACCACAAGCCAGGACTTCAATTGGGGCTTCGCTCAGGCCAATGCAGCTTCCATCCCAGTGTTACCGCACACTGCATTTCACACTTTACCTATTACAGGAAGAAGCGACGGAGCATGGAAGAGAGGTTGTAAAGACAAGGTGCAAATATAAGCGTAATAAGACTTAAAAGAGACAAATGCGAAGAGCCAACAGACAGCAGGTAAGAACACAGATAAACAGGTATGTAAACGAGTCAGATTAAATACACCACACAATCTACAAATGTTTTCATCCAACTGCTTACAAACCACCAAGGCCTCTTTTCATCACACAGATCTCTATCACTGGTTTGTGTCTTCGAAACCCCATCGATTCTGACAGCAGTGGAAACTTGCCTGATATTTGCATATACATTGGAATACCGTCATTGCACATGGTCCCGGGTCTACATGGATAATCTGTTTCCAAACCTGACAGAGCTTGGGCAACACACCTCCAACACATTGTGAATCAGCGGCACATAACAGCAGTGCCAGCAGCTGCATGCACACTGCACAGAGACTCAGAGGTCCTTACAACATCAAGGGATGTCAGAGGCAGCACTACCTTGCAGCACCAACGGCACACCGGCACTATCAGCAACACGCGACCGGAAAACTTGTATATGCACAACACCTGAAATGTCATCATGATAACACTACCTAGTTCCTTGGGGGATGGGATATTCACAACACAGGCAGCCAAGCCATCACATTGGTATAAAGTGTAGGAACCAATGAAATAGGAAGTCATATAGTGGGGTCTGATTTTGGATCACCGCTCCAACGCACCAGAAAAATAAGCCGACACAAAGGTCACCTTTTAGTCCAGACTCCTGAAATAAACAGCACAATAAAGTGCCATATTGACTTCCAGGTGGAATATGATGTGAAAGCTTCGAATCTGGGAATCCAACCGAGAATCAAAATTCCAAATTGATGTGTTCGCGCACACACATGAAACAAGCATGTGTGAGCACCCGAACACCACATGCAAAAATTGTCACATTCTTGTATTTCAATGCCTTCCCATCATCACAGTATCAATCCATTAACCTGAGTACCTTTGGGAATGACAACAGGTCCTCAACTTGTTTTGTAAAGCATCTTCTAAAAATATGCATAGACAAGTACAACAGCGACTTATGAGCTGAACAATAATCTATCAATCATTACCGGAATGATATTCCCTCATCGGGGTTTCA